>NC_037668.1:182200819-182456631 GCF_003255815.1 Theropithecus gelada
GCTATGCTTTTCTGACTCCTAGGCTAACTGGTCTCTACCTTTTGGTCCCCTGAACATGACATTACCCACACTTGGCCTGCAATACTCTTTTATTTTCCATTTTCTCTATATCATTCATTCTAGCCACTTAAAGTATCACCTATGTGTAAATGATATCCAAATGTACACCTCTAACCCCAAATCTCTTCTAATCCAGAAATCCTTCCAGCATGATATGTCTAAAATTCAAATAATTATATCACTACCCTCCCACCAGCACCACAAAGAAGTTCTTCTCAGAATCTCTGTTTCTACTAATGATACCACTGTTCTCTTTGTTCAAATACGAAGCCCAAAAGTCTTGGAATTATCTTTGACTCCTCCCTGTCAGTGTACAAGCACTCACCAATAGATATCAATGCTTTCTTCTAGGTTTTTATCTACTCTACTGATAGGAGGAAATAAAAATAACTATTAGTCCAGACATAATTATGCTCAGTTATGAAAAATGATTGCTGCAGGATATGTAGAAACCTGGGCAGAGAGTGATTATGCTCTTGTAGAGGTGTATCCCAGACATGTATCCCAAACATTAGGAAAGCATTATTATATAAACCTTCTTTAACAGGGAAGAGGCTTCAAGAGAGGTGAGACAAATATTTAGAATATGCAATGAAAGAAATCATCTAAAGAGATCAAGGTGGTTGTGCATGTTTTCCAAATTATAAAAGACAGAAAGCAGCTCCCATAATTAAACTGTACATATACTTAGGGTAGCACATACTTATAAAACATAGTAACATGAAAGTGAATAGTATAATGAACTGAGCCTTGTCAAAATTGTTAAGGTCAAGTAAAAGGACTTTTTTCAGCTATTTTAGGAGCAAAAATAGGAAGGGAGTGGTTGCTGATAGTGGGGTAATGTTAACTGATAACACAGAAAAAGCAGAACTACTTCACTCCTCTTTTGCTTCTATCCTCCCTATCAAGGAAAATGATCTTCAAACTGGAAAGGGTAGGACCAGCATGGGGAAGAGGAAACTAAAGCCCAAGATAGAGAAGGTGACAGTAAGAAAGCACTTAGCCCTTTAAGTGATTTCATGTCTCCAGGGCTGGATAAATAACCTGGAAGGACACTAAAAGGAGCAGCAGATGTGACGAGTGGAATCTTCCCAGAAATGAAAATCACAGTGGTGTCTAAAGGGCGTACAAGAAAGTACACCAATTTTTAGGCAGGAATTAAGGTAGACTGAAAACAATGGACGGGCAGTTCTGCCAACAACTGTTGCCAAAATCCCAGATTTGGTTTGTAAGCAATGATCACTACAAACTAACATAAAATCACTGAGAAAAATAAAATCAGCCAGGCATAGTGGCTCGTGCCCATAATTCCAACACCTTGAGAGGCCAAAGCAGGAGGATCACTTGAGCCCAGGAGTTCAAGATAAGCCTAGGTAACATAGCAAGGCTCATCTCCAAAAAAGAAATTAAAAGAATTAGCCATGGGAGTTGCATAGGCCTATAGTCCTAGTTATTCAGGAGGCTGAGACAGGAGGATCTCTTAAGGACAGAAGTTTGAGGCTACAGTAAGCTATGATCATATTGAACTCCAGCTTGTGTGACAGAGCAAGACCCTGTCTCTAAATTTAAAAAAAAAAAAAAAATCTAACTTTCCATCCTTTTCTGATTCTATACAGGTAACATGGAATGTTACAGACATGATAGTCATTGACTTCAAATAACTATCCCACCAACTCTCTCCTTAGATCTCCATAGCTACAGTGGAACTCTGTAAGTTGAATAATTGTAGAGTTGGCTAGATATGTATCCAAATCAGATGTCACAGAATACTGAATGCTGAAAACAATGTTAACTGGCAAGCATTGCTGGGAGTGGGGAATGTCTCCAGCAATATATCACAGAGCTTTATCTTTAGCCATGTTGAATAAATCATTTTAATAAATAAAGTAGATAATTATACAGAACCTTATTAAACTACACTGAAAGTTATAGCTGATACATTGGTTTACTGAATCAAAATTTTAGATGATTAGCTAAGACAAACAAAATTAAAAATAGATATTTTCTATATTTAATTTTTTAAATGAAACTTCCAAGCACAGGTTTAATGAAACTTAGTTTAATAATAACTCACATTTTTGAAGAAAAGAATCAAAGAATATTTCTGGCTATAAGTCTTGGGGGTAATATGTTTATAGAGGCCTAACTGAAGTTCCATACAATAACACAGTTAATATCAGGTGGAAATGTATGAAGCCGCTAATATTTAACTACTTTTAACTTATAAAACTGGTGATTTCATACAGTTCACTCTAAGAAGATTATGTGTGGTGTTAAAAAAGAAGTAAAAAGTGCTTTGGCTTGAGAGAGGAATCACTTATTACCTTTTGAGAAACCAGAGAGGACTCACCGAAGTAGCATTTGAGCTAGTATTTGAGTGACGTCTGGGGATTTAAAGAGAAAGGGAATTAAGGAAAGGAGGACATTTTAGACCCTGGCAACAGTGAGAGAAAAGACCCTAAAACAGGAAAATAACCCAGTTAGCAAAAGTGTGGAGTTGCAAAGGTGAGACATAGGAAATCACACCAGAAACGGAGATTGGAACTTGACTTTGCAGCCCTCAAATCACCATGATAAGTGATCTAAAATCCTATGATTTTCCTACAAAGGCCACCATTTGGCATATAGGAAGTGCTCGAATTTGAGTGAGTCAGTGAGTGAACAAACAAATTGTTTGCAATAAATATAAAACAAGAGGTCAACATAAACATAGCTCCTGACTGCCATCTCAGTCCGTCACTGGAGTTATAGTACTTTCCATCTACAAAGGACCTTGACGATCTTTTAGTCTAACTCCCTGAAAGATTTTGGGCAGCTATCAACAGGACTGGAAATACTCAAGCGAAGTACAGGCAAAAGACTGCCTGTTCCTCTGCCAATTCCTAGGGTAATCTAATTCACCAGGGCAAAATCTCCAAAGGAGATTTTGGTTCCATAACTCCTAAATATTGCACTTTTGGATTCCTTCCTGAAAATGAACGCTATCTAAGTCTACAAGTTTCAGAAAAAAATGTTTGGTGGCTTTTGTGGGCAATTGTTTTTAAAAAGTCAAACATGTCTAAGGTATAATTTTTAAAGAATCTGGCTCCAGGAGAAAAAGCTGAAGCATTAGTCACATGGTTTACATTTCTTCCTCTTGCCTGCCAGATTTTTTTTTTAATTAAGAAAAGAAAAATGGGTCAGCCCAAAAGAATTTTTACAACTGTCAGAATAAATACGAGGCCTATGTAACCCCATAAACTTCATTTTTGGAGCCTTTTCTCCCTTCTCTCTGTGGCTTACAGTGTCATTTATTTAGAACCCAGCCAAAAGTACAGCCCTGGTGACCACCACTACATCTTCTGTACTGTAAGGACATGTTTTCTGTCAGGCAGGAAGAAAACAGATGTGCTCCTAGATTAGAATACAGCCTCGTCTGATTTCAACAGGATATGATGCAGGGAGGATCTGAGGGTCACAGGGAACCCTGTCCAATTCATTTTGGCTCTAAGGTCATTAGGAAATCACCCTGCTTCTTAGAAAGTATCACCACGCATGAGACCATTTTGAAAAAGTCTCCGAGAAACAAGTAACCGGACAAAAGGCAATCTTGGACTTCAGGGACACTTTAGGGTTGAGCACACAGGTCCAGCCTTCAGTAGGGAGAACTGCAACTATCCTTAGTTCACCCTTCACTCTGGAAGTCTCCTGAGTGGCCACTGCTTTTAGGATGAGCACTAATGTTTAGGTTTACTTTCCTGCAGGGTCTGGTCTAGTTGAAGAGTCCCAGAATAGCTTTTACCAACCAGACCTAAAATCTATGAAGTGTTCCTGGTACCAACGTGCCCTCTTACAGAGCAGACCAGGCCTCCTGCTAATGCTTCAGATTAAGTCAGGCCACCCCAGATTACTAACCTTCAAACTTTTTAGCCATGATTCATAGTAAAAAGAAAAAATACATTTTACATGGGATTCAGTCCATACATGCACATACTTAAAATAAAAAGTTTTACAATAATGACATGCTAATATTTTCTATTCCATCCTGTTGTAATTTTAAAATATTGATTTTTAGCCCACCTAATTGACTTCAGAATCCACAAATAAACCACAAGCCGCATTTTGAAAAGTAAGGCCGGAGAGCAACACTGTCTAGCAGAAATATAATGCTAGCCACAGGCAATTCTAAATTTTTTAGTTGCCAAATTAACATTGAAAAGAAACAGGTAAAATTATTATTATTATATTATTACTATTATCTTAGATGGAGTTTCGCTCTTGACGTCCAGGCTGGACTGCAGTGGCGCAATCTTGGCTCACTGCAACATCTGCCTTTTGGGTACAAGCAATTCTCATGCCTCAGCCTCCCGAGTAGCTGGGATTACAGGTGCCCGCCACCACATCTGGCTAATTTTTGTAGTTTTAGTAGAGACAGGGTTTCACCATGTTGGCCAGGCTGGTCTCCCAACTCCTGACTTCAGGTGATCCACCTGGCTCAGCCTCCCAAAGTGTTGGGATTACAGGTGTGAGCCACCGCGCCCAGCCGTAAAATTAATTTTAATGATACATTTTATTTAACCCATTATACCCACAATATTATCATTTCAACAGGTGATCACTATAGGAAATTACTGAGATATTTTACATTATTTTTTCAAATTCTGGTGCGGGTTTTACAGGTACAGAACATTTCAATTAGGACTGTCTATATTTCAAGTGTTCAATAGGCACATATGGCTAGTCGTTACCATATTGAACAGCATAGGCCTAGAGAGTTCTGGACCCACATCCCCCAGAGCAAGAGACCCGCAATGATGTCTGGAAGCAGAAGGAAGGAGCACCATCCACTCCAGCTGAATTCCATTGCACGTTTATCACATACCCTCATCTCATATGGTGCTATCAGTGTCCTCATGAAAGCTCCACACCCGGGATACAGGATGGGAGATTTTGTCGGGGTAAAAAACAGAAATGAGGCTCATTAACCAATAATAAGCATTATCACCTTAAAACTCCTCAAACACAAAGTCCAAATGCATTCTTTTGTCTGTGACATCAGAAACATAACAAATATCACAAACAATTAAACTAGAAAGTAAGTTTCAGAGAATTTGTTCTGAAAAATATTTCTTGCCTATCACAAACTGAATAGATAGCATGATTGCAACTATGTTAAAATGTGTGCCTGTGAACAAAAATTGGAAAATAACAAGTAAAAGTGAAAAGAACAGTGTTATCATGGCAGAATTATAGATGACCTTCTTCTTCTTAAAAAACAAAACAAAACAAAACGGGCTAGTCATGGTGGCTCATGCCTGTAATCCCAGCTCTTTAGGGGCCCAAGGTGGGAGGATCGCTTGAGGCTAGGAGTTCAAGACCAGCTTGAGCAACACAGCGAGACTCCCATCTCTACAAAAAATTTAAAAATTAGCCAGGCATGGTGGTGTGCACCTGTGGTCCCAGCCATTCAGGAGGTTGAGGCAGGATAACCCTTTGAGCCCAGGAGTTCAAAGCTGCAGTGAACTACGATCACACCACTGTACTCCAGCCTGGGTGACAGAACAGGACCCTGTCTCTTAAAAAAAAAAAAAAAAAAAGTATAATGTTGCTTCATCATTCTTTTAAGAATGGCATTCCTTAAGAAAATTCCATCCTTCTTTTCTAAAGCAAACATTTATACCATTGAACACCAATGCAAAGAAAAAGGTAAGGAAGCATGCAGGAAAGTTCAGAAGCCATCAGAACACTTGATTTTTTTTTAATTTTTTTATTTTTGAGACGGAGTCTTGCTCTGTGGCCCAGGCTGGAGTGCAGTGATGCGATCTCGGCTCACTGCAACTTCTGCCTCCCGGGCTCACGTCATTCTCCTGCCTCAGCCTCCCAGAACACTTGATTTTAATGGAGCCAATTACAGTTGGGACAGTGTAAATGAAAGCACCTAAAAACAGAATTCTGAATTTCTAGAATTCTGAAAACCTCCTACATAAACTTTACATTTTGCCTAAAGTAAAAATTTCAAAGTTAAGAATGTAAAACCACAGAATAAAGAAAAGTATTAGAGGGCCAGAGAGCAAGGGAATTGAGTTTTGCTAATGAAAATGTAAAAGTACATGGAAAATATTATGAAATTTATGTCACTTATTAAGACTCTTTTTGCCTGTGAGTTCTGGTAAGAAGGGTGCACCACAGAAAGTACACTACATGACAAGCCTGCAACATAAATCTCAGAGTAACAGGCCTCATCATTATGGGCATAACCTTCATTATGATGTTCATGGAGATGTGTCAGATCCCTTCACAAAAATGTGTTATGCAGGGCAAAACCTTACTGGTTTGACACTGGTTCAATGAAGGTTTGAAGCCAATTATAGGCCTCAGATACCAGATATAATACGATATATGAAAATCCTAAGTAGAATAACTTCAGAATTCAAAGCAGAAACTGAGTTCCCAGAGGTCTATCCTTGACCCATAACTCAAACCTATATGTCACTAAGAAGTATATGGATTAACTCTAAATTCCAAGTCATTCCATCTATAAAGGTTACTGTCAAAACTAGGTCACTTCTCATACAATCATGAAATGTATAGGTTAAGCAATGATGACAAAGATAAGGCAAAAGCATCACTTTCTTTTTTTATTGTATCAGTAGTTGGAGTGTAAAATATAAGTTAAATTTAGCTGCTTCAATGTTTTCCTTTTGTTTCAAAAAATGGAATTTACAATATTACCAAATACCAAAAAAGTCACTAAAGATACATGTTCTATAATAAAGATAAGGCCAAACAATGTATAAGATGCTCACTAAGTACTATGTCTCAAACACTGTCCCAGGTTACGGGAATGTGACAATTAATTAAATATGACACTCACCCTTGAAACACTGAAACGAACAGGGCAAAGATAAACTTTTTTTAATGTGGTAAGTGCTGTAATACAGCTTTCGGTAAAGTGCTAAGGAAACTCAGATAAAAAGATCATTAATCCAGAAGACAAGCTGGGAAAAGTAGAAGAGTAAAGGTAACATTTGAGCTGCAACTTGAAAGGTAAGTAGGATTCATCACTCAACCAGGGAACAGAAAAGCAGGGCAGGCAAATACAATGCCAAGCAGTGACACTATGATAACAGAGCTGCACATAAATGTGAACTTTACTGTGGCTGATGAAACCAAAAACTCTGGATTCTCTACTAAGAATAGGACCAGTCCTTCTCATGGAGACATAACCACAAAGGTTATGTCTGGAGGTTCAGATGGAAAGAAACCTTTGAAACCATCTTTTGCCACTGAGAAGAGGAACATCATCCCTGCTGCTGTAACAAGCAGCATAATAGTGAGCTCAGGTTGGGGCTGGGCACCAAAATCAGAGCTGCTGTCATCAGCACTTTTTATCTCAGCCATCTGAAGTTTTACGCGCCTTTATCCCTCAAGCAGACACTCATTTGTGGATTGTCTAGATCAACATTGGATAGGAAGTCATTTCTATAAAGAATATCATAATCTTCCAACTCTAACCAAAGAATGTTCATGAGGAAACACTTTAATCAACTTTCAGTCCCTGAGAAACACTTCTGTGGGAACAAAACAGCAGCAGATTCCTCCAGGACACCCTTAACAGTATGTTGTCTGAAAGCTGGTTCCTGAGGTTCAACTGGTCACAGGATCATTGTTTTGCACAAAAACGAGTGTTACACGCGTGCCTTGAGTCAGTGTACAAAGAGTCCCTTCTCCTCTACCACCACACACAGTCAGTAGATTCAGGGAGAATTCAGTGTTTGTTAGTAACACTTAACATAAGTAAATCACTTATTAAGCATCTTTGTAGGAGAGATTTAATTTTCAGTTACAGCTCTGAGTACAAGGGTCATTTAGCTCCGTAAGTCAGCTGAGTACAGGCACAAATGAACAGGGAAGGAATGCTGGCGTTCAAGTGTCTTGAGAGAGAAGGAAAAGATCTTCAGATGCTCAGGGGGATCCCATATGAATAGAAGGAAGGTCGGATTTGTGGCCGAGCAGCCAAAGACCCTGGAATCTATTTTTAAGTCAGAAGAAGGACAGGAAGGAACAGGAACAAAAAAAGGAACTCACACAAGAGAAATGGAAAGCAAGAAGGAAGCAGCTATAATCAGCAAATGGAAAGACAGTGAGAAAAATAGATCTTTAAAACTGTGTTCCTAACAGGGAGGCCAGGAACACTGCTGGAAACGACTGAAAGAGAGAAGAAAACATAGAAAGCAGCGACAGGACTCCTCAAAGGAAGTATTTTAAATGTCTACATTTTATGAGGGTCAGTGTTGGTCAGTTGGTATCATTCTTGCCTCTGGCATTAGGTCACAAGTTCAAGTCCTACAATGGGATTTCGCTTCAGACCAAAAGTTAATTTTCCAGGACCTCTGCAAAGATGGAAGCACTTTCCATTCCTTGGTGCATTATTAGCTTTACCACCTTTCTCACAACAAAGTAAAAGTACCAGAAAGAAAAAGAAGAATCAAAGAACAAACAGAACATATTCAAACACAAGATATCCACTGCATTTGTCTTAAGAATCCTGTGAGTATGGGGTATTTTTTCCCACAACCAACCTACAGACAGAAGCCTCGCCGTCTGCATTCTCAACGCACCTGGAATCCCAGTGGGGACACCGGTGGTGGCAGACGAAGTGCTACTCCTAGCTGAACATCACCTCTAATTAGGTAATCAGCAAGTGGGAAGAACAGAAAGTAGAAAAGATTGCCTCTGGAATGAAGGAAGAAAGGCAAGACTAATGAACAGAGCCACACGCCAATCAAGCACTTAGGTGGTGAGTAGAGAGAAAAAAAGAGAGGCCTCTAGATTAAATGACAGTAAGAATATCCTTTTATTTGTATAACGACTTACATATTAAAAAATATTTTTATATACATTAACTCATGTGATCCTCACAAAAATCATAGGCAGAGTAAAAACAGTTATTATCGCCATTTCACAGGTGAGGAAATGGAAGACTCCGAAAGTCATGTGATTCAGAAAGTCACAACCTCACAAGCAACTCAGCTCATTCCTGGCTGAGGCACTGGGGCTCAGGCATTGTATCAGCTAATCAACACGTAGCACAGTAAGAAATTTTATCTTTATCTCATGTAGTTTAGTCCAGGACTTGAAATTGATGGTGCAAGAACAATTTGCTAACATCCTAAATTACATCCTATTAAGAAAGATTAGCATAATGCTTACCAAGCAGTTTTTAGAAAAACTGTTTCCTACTCTTTGATTTTTCTGTCAGAAATGGCAAAACACAAGACAGAATATGGCCCACTGTTAAGTAGTGAAATATTTTTTAAAGCATAAAAATAATACCAACAAATTACTATAGAAAAACTGAAGGAATTTCCAACACAAAATGTTGGACCCACGGAATAATACAGTCTCTCAGTATGTGAGGAGCCAGAGAGATAAAATACAATAGATGTTATTTCTGATATACGAGGATTACTAAACCCTGCCATGATTGTTCCTTCCTCTCAAATGTACAAAATGAGAGAGGGATGTCAATGACATATCTTAAAACCTTGCTAATACTGTTTCTCACACAATCTGGGGTTACATAGAACACCAAGCTTCAGGAGGCCCATGTAAGAAAGCCACCCAGGTCTCTCCAAGGTTCCATGGCAGGGTTCGAGAGGGCCCTGACCGTGGGGGTGCTGACGAGAGCCCCACCATTCAGTGAGTGCATACCGTGCCAAACACCTTACATACACAGCTCATTTACTCCTCACAGTCATTCCATCAGGAAGGCACTGCTATTCTCCCCTTCACAGGCGAGGAGCTCAGGCCTAGAGAGGTTAAGTAACTTCACAGCTCAGGCCTGTATAGCTCACATGTGGCAGAGGTGAGTTTTGCATGGAAGTCTGGATCTAAAGCATAGGTTCTTGACCACTGCACTAAGCTACCTCCCTATACCAAGGTTCCTGCTGAACATACCTCTGAAAAGGAAAAGCAGCCAGGAGGTGCCCGTGTCTACAAAGTCCCCAACTAAGCTAATTCCCTAGCCAGGCCTTGATGGCTCCGGGCCCTAAAGTCATTTTTAAAACAGACATGTTTATTGTGTCATGTCTTTAGAAGGAATCAGCCTTTGGACAGAAAGTGGCAAGTCTTTTCCCTGTGCTTCACAAACTAACCAAATGCTTCAATTACCCGAGTTTTCTATTTAGGAGTATCAGTTATCTCAATAAACAATTTCAAGTATTGCAATTTAATTTTTTTTTTTTTTTAGATGGAGTCTCGTTCTGTTGCCCAGGCTAGAGTGCAGTGGCACCATTTCTGCTCACTGCAACCTCCACCTCCCAGGTTCAAGCGATTCTCCTGCCTCAACCTCCCCAGCAGCTGGGATTACAGGCACATGCCAACACGCCTGGCTAACTTTTGTATGTTTAGTAGAGATGTGGGTTTTCACCGTGTTGGCCAGGCTGGTCTTGAACTCCTGACCTCAAGTGATCCACCCATCTGGGCCTCCCAAAGTGCTGGGATTACAGGCGTGAGCCACCGTGCTCAGCCAAGTATTGCAATTTTAATTGGAAAAGTCATGACTATAAAGCATTTTAGTTTTAGCCAATGTCTAATCCAGTTTCAGTTATTTTTACCTACATACTTAAATGTTCTTTTCTTAGATAAATATTGTCCACAGACTCTAGCTCCATCACTTCTACTGCCAGAAATTACGGGCATAATAAGAACAGCACATACCTATGGAAGAATTACTAGCAACAGGGTTGCAGAGAGATTCAGTTGACATGACTGACCAAAGACATCCTACCCTTAGCAGAAAAGGTTGCTTTTGCCTTCAAATTGTCTTCAGAATTAAGAAACTGGAAATACTCAGCCTTGGCTTCATTTTTACAAAAGATGAAAATAAGTATTTGAAATAGCAGGAAACAAGGGAAAAAAGTTGAATTGCTGAATTCTTTGCGGAAAAGAAAAACATAAAAAACTTCTGGGCGAGTTTACATAGGATTAGATTAACTGTGCTGAAACAAATTCAAATGAATGGACCACAGATGGCATAAGCAATTAAACGCTAGAAAATGTAGGGTAATGAGTCTGTGAGAGTTTAAAAAAGATCTAGAACCACCAGCAACACCCCACCCCCAACCACCACCACTGTTATCCTCAGAAGTCATACGCTGCACAACATAAAGGAGAAGGTGGCTTTGAGGAAGCAAGCCAAGCAGAGGCCCGAAGCATTGGGAAAAATATGCAGTCACATCAGTGGAAAGACACAGGTACTTCTACAATGATAAGACAAAAGGATCAGTGGGAAATGACATGACTCTGTCTCTCTCTGTACAAGACTAACTGAGCTTCCTACAAGGTGGTGTCTTCTACCAAATGTTGTCAGCTTGTTCTCCTTTTAGTCCTTCCTTTCTTCCTCTGTTTTTATTCTTTTTGAAACTAAAAGTAGTTCTCCGAGTAAAGTCAATCAAACAATCTCAATAATGACACAATTAAGGGAAACCAAGCAAAACAGGACAAAGTCAAGCTTTGATCAATTATATAGAAGAGGCCATAAGTGACATTATAAGGTGAACCAAATCCTAAAAAATAAAATGTGAAAAGACATTTTAATATATAGGCTGTGTGTGTATTTAAGTGAGAGAATGAGACTGAGAGGTGGTAGCAGTAAACTAGGGAAGCATTCTATCTTACTGAAATTTGTCTTTTATACAAGGAGTGAGAATGAGCAATCAGAGTGAGCCTCCAAGAGCAGTCATGTCAGCTGCTAGGATAAAGAGTATCAGACAGAATTTAAACACATTGTGTAGGAAGATGGAAAAAGACCAGGACACCTAACCATAAAATTTCTTGTGTCCCTAACAACAAAATTATAAGTTTAACTGCTGTTTTCTAAAATACAACTCTGTAATCATAGTCCTGCGGGTTCCATATTTATTCTCTCTCCATGGTCTGCAGATTCAATTTGTTTGGTGTGTAGGGAAACAGAAGACTTTAAAAAAAGAAAAGAAGAAAGAAAAAGAAACCACCAGCTCTGCAAAGTTCTCTGGAATCTGAGAAGTCAAGCAGTGCTTTCTGCCTTATTCACGGTGAGCCTAAACTGAGATTTCATCTCTAGACATGACACATCAGGCATGCCTGGATCTGGTTTTTCTGCCGAGCCTTCTGATAGGAACACAGGCATTTGCTAGTGTATATGGAGGAAGGCTGACTTGAAGTCCCCAGTACATTTCACCCGAAGTCCCCAGTACATTTCACCCAGTGAGAAGAGGACAACACTGACTCCAGAAAGCCTTTTGCTGACCTGCTCTTTGAAACCAGTGTGCCTGCCAGGAATCCTCGCCCTGCGCCCCGCCTACACTCATCCCCACCTACCTTGTCCACTCTGCTGCCACAGCTTCAGTCAAGTCCTCATCCCTTTCTTCACCTCATTACCACTAAAGAAAGCCTCCTCCTGGGTCCCCATGCTCCAGTCTGGCTCCCTTCCGATGTATCTCCACTGCAGCTGTCAGTCATTATTGTAAAATGCAAATCTGACCATGCTACTCTGCTTAAAACTCTTCAATGACTATGCTAACATTAAAGATGAAGCAGATTCCATAGCTTAGCATTCCAGGTTCTTGGTGACATGACTCATGCCTTTCTCTCCAGCCCCCTTTCCTCCCCCTTTCCCACCAGGTTCCCTTATCTCTTCCCCAGGCTGAGCCTCACAGGGGAAGTCTCATTTCAGGCCTCCATGCCTTCCCACAGGCTGTGCTCTCTAGTTGGAATGCTGGCCCCCAGGGTCCCAGCCCTCATTTAACTCCTACTCATCCCTCACTTCTCCACTGAAGGGCCCTCTCCTCTGTGCAGCCTTCCTGGACTGCCCACCTGTCACTCACATTTGATTTAAATGCCCCCGATTCTGGGCTCCCCTAGCAATGGTTACACTGACCACAATATATTGTAATTAATTTAACTTTGTCTCCCTCACTTACTTGTAAGTTCCTCTAGAACAAGGAGTATTTTACTTTGTATTCTCAAGATTTAACATGGTGTCTGGCTTAAAGTAGGCTTTTGATGAATAAATGAATGGTATGGAAGGAGAGGTTAGCAGGCTCAAATGCAAATGACAGAATCATACAGAAATATGCAACAGCAGTGAGAGAGTTCACACTGGATGTGTTTACTAGCAAATGACCAAGAAACTGCCAAAATCTCCAAAGAACTCCAAATGAACTCTATGTCTCGAGATAGTCACACCTGCTGGCAACCCAGACACAGAGCTGAGCTTCTCTGCTGGAATGAAGTAACATTTCTTATCTTCCCCCATTTAACTAAAACTTTTCTTGCTCTGTTCATAGAAATTAATTTTTTATGTAAAAAGTATATGATGGTATAAATTAGAATGTTTTACTATATAGTGTATTTTTGCATATCTTAACATAAAATATGTAAGATAGTCAAAAGATTATGATTATTTAGAAGGGGTAAGCTTAAAGAGACACATATGCCATGGGCAAAGGAAACTAAAAGGAGTGGGATTGGGCAGTGACAAACTCCAGCTAAGCTCTAAAGTGGAAAGGCACAGTATTTACCTTATTTCTCTCATTTTCTTTCTAAGAGTAAAACTCCAAGAGGCTTTTTCTTTGTAATTTCACAGAAATAAGAATAAAATATGTTCATAAAATTATTTTAACAGAATATACATTTTTAAGTATAAGGAATTAATGTGCCTCTTATATTTATCCCATTATGTATTTGCCGGGAGTTGACATGTATTTTGAACTCAGTTGGGTATTCCCTGGACTGGTAAATTGAAATGGATATTCTTGATTACATGTCACATATTCGTAACACAGATCCCAACAGATTCTGAAAGCACCAAAAGGATCCAGTGTAATATCTCAGGCAATTTAAATTTACTGTATTTTCTTGATTGATAGAGGCTACCCTATCACTGGATTAATAATTTTAAAAACATATTTCTAAAGTCAAAATTAAAAATACCAGTTGGTTCATTTACAGATAGCTGCTAAATTCTGAAATCTACTTTCTAAAGCCTAAATTAAACATTCCAATAGACACATATAATGCAATCCAAAAACCTGTTTTCCTAGATGAAAACAAGGATGACCAACTATAAACTAAAGACTCCTCTAGGGCTTATCTCCTTACAATTCTAAAATCCCACTCCTGCACTTTCCAACCACACATAATTGTGATGCTAGCCAATGCTTTTTAACTCATGCATTGCGTTTTTTTCCTCAACATTCAGCAGCAAGAAAAGTACAACTGGACCTCTTGGTTTTAAAAGACACTGGGGAATGTTCGTTAAAATGAATAATTGATAACTTTGTGCCCTGCTTTGTTACCGAATGCGTGTAAGACAGCTATAATCAATATCTAATTGATTTTTCTTGCTCCCATGCCCCTCTCTTCTTCTTTGTAAGTGAACATCTTCATGTAGACTTTGTTTTAAATGAGAACCAACTATGCATTCATACTTATAAAAACAATTAGTCCCCCAAAGAAGGATGAGGCATGATCTATTCATTCAATAAACATGTATTGAGTTTCTGCCAACTAGATGGCCATGGTTGCAAGCTTACAGTCTAACGGAAGATAACAAACAAGTAAACAGGCAATTACAGCAGAGTGAGGTAAATGCACGACCGGGAGACGCAGAATGGACGCCTCATCCAGAGCTGGGGGATTAGAGAAGGTTCCCAGAAGTGAAATTAGCTGAAAATTCCAGGAACTGTATGCCATTTGAAGGCAACATGGATAGCAACAACGCAAAAAGGCCAGGTAGAGTCAATCCGAATAGAACATCCAAGTGAGAGTCAACTTCTCAATCCAGATGTGACACATGGTTATCTTACCACGGTACCCACGTAACCCACAATTGGTCACAATTTGCCCAAATGCCACGTTCTATAACCTAACGTTTCTAGTTTCTTTTATTTCTACATATATTCAACTTTCTCCATTCTATTTCACTCTCTTTACCAGTCTCCCAGTTATCTTGCATTTCAACTCGGTCCCACAAACATTTATCAAGAGCCTATGTGGGAACCGGTGTGACAAATACTGGATACAGGGCAGAAAGGCCCCAGTGCCCTCCCACAAGGACTGCACGATCACAGAAGCACAGGACTAAGAAGAGCGACGTGACTAACCACTGATCATTCCACTGCCCACAAATTCTGCAGAAGTGACCTAGCACTCACAATCCTGCTTGTAAAACAAATATCCTCACTTGGAACTTATCTTAGGCTGACATATTTTTTGGACCCTGAGTCTGTCACATTCTGAAGACAACAGCATGAACTCTTGACACCAAAGCCCTTCCCTAACAGTTGAATGCTTTTCCTCTGTCCCTTCGAGTATTCATCCTGAAATGGTACACTTCCTGTTTCCAGAGGATATTGATATTTTCTTAATTCATTTCTACATTATCACTGTCCATATACAACCACAACACTGGGACCAAAGACAAATAACAAGTTTTGACTCTTTGCTCTTCCAAAAATCACAAGATAAGTGAATGTCTGGGTGAAATTACTTCTTTTTTTAAGAGACAGAGTCTCACTCTGTCACCCAGGCTAGAGTGCAGTGGCACAATCATGGCTCGCTGCAGCCTTGACCACCCCGGCTGATGTGATCCTCCCACCTCAGCCTCCCAAGTAGCTGGGACTACAGGCACACACCACCACACTCAGCTAATTTTTTAATCTAATTTTCTTTTTTAGTAGAGACGGGGTCTTGCTATGTCACCCAGGCTGGTCTTGAGCTCCCGGCCTCAAGCAATTAGCCTGCCTTGGCCTCTCAAAGTGCTGGGATTATAAGAATGAACCACTGTGCTAGGCTCAGAATTGCTCTTTAATGTCTCTTCCAATCCTAAGATTTTTTAAATTTTGTGGCATAATTGAAGTCATTTTTCTTTGAGAATTATAGGTGGGTAAAATGATCCCAGCCTAAGATGTTATTGTAAAGGGAAAATAGGTCAGCATTTCAATATTTGGTTTTTCAAAGTTGCCAACATAATCTCACTGTCAATGGGCAAAGATGCAGCTGCATGTATAAGTAAACTGGGCCTGGGACATACTTGGTTGTAGTTTTCCAAACACAGAGTTTTACTTTAAAAGATCAACTGAACACAAAGTTTAACAGACAAAATAAAAAAGAATGACCTAAATGTTTTGGACTGTATAATACTTCAGGTCTGAGGATATGTAATTATTTTGCTCTCCTCCCCAAAATTGAATCTTAATTATGTTTTGAGATCTGAGTACTATAAAATACAAAAATTATATTCCATCTTTTAGGCATCTGGAATAAGCATTACAGACATGTAACAAAGCTATGCCTACCCTTATGTGCTACATAACCTCATACGTATCTTCATGTCTTCGATGCACCCTGCTTTAAACCTCCAAAATGGGGAGTTTATCAATGAGATACATAGCTTCACAACAAGTATCTCAATTTGCAGCTTAAGTTATCACTCTAGACATGAAGAAAAGAAAGTTACATCTCTCAAGTCTTGCAACATTAGGGAAAAGCACACCCAAAGCATCCTCAGTCTTTTGAGCCAATGTTCTTTCCTACTACTACGGAAACAGCCTCAAGGTCCCAGGAAATTCTTCATAACAAGGAGCTAACCATCTGGATTTGAATCTGGTGTTTACCACTTCATAGCTGTGTGACCCTGGCAAGCAATTTAAACTCTCTGGGCACTAGTTTCCTCATGTTAAAAAAGAGAGAGAGAGAGAGAGAGATCATCACAACACCACCTTCCTCAGAAGGTTGTCATACTGCAATAATTTCCTCACCTGACCCCATTCTCTAGTAACTCTGAAACTAGTCACTTTGAAGAATTTTGAAAGGGTACTGGAATACAGGAAAACAAACATGGGGAAGCCACTCAGTTCTAAAGAGAAAGGTTTTGTAATTGCTATGGCTCAGTGGGCTGAGTCACATTTAATTAAGTCTGGAATTTTCAAGGACAAAAACAGAACTTCCCAACAGGACACCTAAGACAAGAAAACATGTAGATTAGAGCTGCAGAGCCCCTAGGAACTTGCAATTAAGGAGTAGGCTGGTAGCAGCGAATCACACTTTATTGAAATGGGGGCGAGGGGAACAGATTCCTCCATCAGCTAAAGCCAATCTTTTCACATTATCCTCCTTCTCAATATTTCATATCTACGGTTGAATCCAGGGTGAATTAACTCTGAACTATGTATAAATTTGAGAACACTGGGAGAAGAGAGAGAGAAGAAAAGAAGTGAAGTCAAGTGAAGAGAACAGTCAGTGGGGATTGCTAAATAACTCTGAGCATCTAAATACATGACAGTTTGTAGATGTGGGGCATACAGAGTGAACCCCTCCATTTCCAGTGACTTACTCATAACTAATGTTGTATATGGCTAAAAACTAAAACAGTCACCCAAGCAACATCAGTCTCATTAGAAAGAGAGGAATAACCTGATACCAAAAAAATGCAATGACCCTTCTGAAGACAACTGGTTCAGAAGCTGTGAATCATTCTGAAACAGCTAGAGGCCAAACCACATGGACGCCACATTTAAATAAAATACATACACACAACCACCAAAAACAAAGTGATGACTTGTCAGAACTCTAGTTCTGCTTTCCCTATCAGGTCTGCTGGTGATGTACATAATTAATTTTAAAATCATATTCTGAGTAAGGTAGGTTCTTGGTAAGTAAAGACCTCTAGTTCTCACTGGAAGGTTCCTATCTTTCCAGACCACACCTGCAGATTTCATTAACAGTTTATGGCCCTCATGGGTGATACCTTGGCCCAAAGTACAGCAGCAGGAAAGGCCTAAGTTGAAGCAGCTGGGGAAGCCCAAAGCAACAAATGCCTGTGTCAGCAGACTCATGGCAGAGGAAGTGATTGCTGCCGACCATGGGCCATCATCCTGCCTTAAACTCCCTGGAGTTACAAGTCACACATTACCACTACTCTTAACACGAGGACCTGTGCAATTCTGTGTCCTGTCCTCCTTCACACTCCACCTTTGAATGCTGCTCAAAATATTCTGAATTTTCAGAGAATCCAAGCCACTAAAGATGGGATGCAAGTGCATAAATCTTCAACACTGTGAAGCCCATCGGCTAGAATAAGGCCAGCCAGGTGAAATCACACTCCATCCCCTCTATTCAGCCAACCATTCTTTTCTTTCTCTAGGCTTTTTGGGTCGCCTCTCACTGCCTGGTCTGAGAATTACTTCTCTTTCCAGATCAAGAATCCCTTCATTCTTCCACATGTTTGACACTTGCCCAAGTAGTGATCCTGTCACCGAGCTTTCCATTTCTCACATTCGCTTTATTTGGGATGTGTTGAAGGATCTACTAGGTGATATCTACAAACTTGCATGACCTCACCCAAAATTTTAGAATCTCAGTGGAAAAGAGTCCTGTTTACAGAAGCAGCATTTTCCCAAAGGCCCACCACTCTACACACAAAGTAGTAGGTACGAAGCATCCATTTGCCTTCTCCCAAGATATAGAAAAGAGATCACAATAGGAAATCTACCACGCCTCAAAGGATGCAGACTTGGAATGCTCTGTCTCCTGAGCAGTCTGGGTACCTCCTAGAGATATAGGAGCAAGGCAGACACTGACAACATCAACAGGGGGAGGGCAGAGAGAGACAAGGGTGCCTTCTGGGCAAAGCTGCTTATGGCTCTTGTCTAAGAGAGTGCTGCTCTCTGGGCCTGTATTGTGTGTGTCATCTTCTGCCACTCCACCCCCAATCTATTTGCCAAAGACCTCAAGATGTTTCTAAGAGGTTCTAAATTATTGAGAAGCCTAGGGAAGATGCTTTTGAAAACATTATATACAAAAAGAGACCTGTTCAGCTAGTGCAAACACTTGGTCATTAGCATTTTCCTTTTTAAAGTGAAAAGAGGAAGAAAAAAAAAAAAAAGCCTGCCTCTGTTAAATAATAATGATATTCACAGAACAACAGACACTGAAATTCCAAAGTTCACCATCTCGCCAGCTTTACTCACCCCTAGCCATCTTGCTCCTTTATTGGCAGCCTGTTGAATCTGGACTCTTTTGAGGGTGACATGGTAAACAGCTCCTTCCTCTACCTCTTCACCCCAGTCCTGAATCGAGCTCTGCCAGGGACGGGATAAAGAGAAAGAAAAAGAGTATTTTTTCCTCTCTGCTAACCACAATCTATCCCAGCTGCCTTGCTGCTTACAACAGCACTCAGGGCACAAGATGGGCTGTTCAAAATAAATATTACAATCCGAGCAATACAAGACACATTTTGATAGAGGGAATGCTGAGATTTTCTTGGCTTGTAGCCCCTTCCTGTGGTATCAGGATCCCCGGACTTTTCCATTTAGTTATTTCTCCTAGACTTGCTCACATATCTTAAATAGTTTGAAGTCTTTCTTTTTCTTTATAAAGAAACTAGTTTAGTCCTGATTAACTTGTCCCCCTTAAGTGAAAGGAAAAATAATTCTTTGTAAAAAAAAAAAAAAAGAAAGAAAGAAAAGAAAAGCAAAGAAAAGCAAAAGAAAAGAATAAGTTTGTACTCTTTAAAGTGTCATTGAAGAAACCAGATTTTAAACTCAGACACAAACAAGTGTTTAAAACGCCAAGAGTCCTCACTCCTTTGGAAGTGAAGTGGTTTGCTTGTCTCTTTCTCCACATTGTTTTGGAGCCCACAAAGTTAGCGGGGGTGGAAAGTTTATATTTCCGTAAAATAATCTGGCAAGTGCAGAAAAAGCAACACATCACCAGGCAGTTTCTACTAAAATCTGTGCAGCGACCCCCTGGATTTCCATGTCCCCAGCTAAACCTGAGGTTTGTGTTAAAGAGCCGCTGGGACGCAGAAGCGCTGCGCGGTTCACCCACACTAGCAGTTCTTTTTCCTTCAAAGTTCTCCCCTCCTGACATGCATCTGGCCCCAGACACACCACAGGCAATTGCTAAGAAAGTAGGTATGGTTGAAAGGGAGAAGACACGCAGAGAGAGAGGAATACAAAGTGGAGTGAGAGAGCTTTAGCTCACAAGTATAGAATCGGATTGCTCCGTTCACTCCGAGGGAGTCCAAAACACGCCCAGCGAAAGCGGGAGAAGATTCCCCACCAGAGAAGCCTCGGGAGAAGGCAGAGAGCTCTCGTTACCATTTTAGCTTGCCAAAGCAATTTCATTCTCAGTTTTCTCTCCGGTGCGCGAACGCTGCATGATGTGCCCTGCTCCGAAGCCAACGCAGTGTCTGCTGGGCTCAGCCCGCGGCGCCTCGCCCGGGTCCGGGTCCCGAGCGGCCGCCACGCACAGACACGCGCCGCGCTGCCCCCGCCGCCGCCGGTGCGCGCGACTCGGGCCACAAAGGGAGCGCGGCGAGCGAGCGAGCGAGCAAGCGAGGAGCAGACTCCTCCCCACGCCACTCCGTGATGTAAGGCTTTCCTGTTTGTGCTTGTGAGCACACTCTCCCTTTCTTCAGTCCCATGGATAAAGTCAGCATGAAAGCGTTTCTCTCCAGCGCTGAAGGTGATTGGGAAACAACACTTTCAAGTTTATCAGGTTTTCCTGACGGTCGCCAGATGCCAAAATAGAATAGTGTGGGATGGAGGATTTGTGTGTCTTCTTCCTTCGCTAAAACAATGGAAGGAGAAAGTCCGAAAAACTTCCATTATCTGCCTATTATCTATTTTGATTTTACAATAATTAAGTCAGAATGACCCCAATGAGAGCCGCAATACTAGAAGCCAGGAAGTTTTTCATTAGGACAGAGGATAAGGTCAGAGGACACCTGGGTATTCCAAAACCGTGTCCAGGGGCTATGCCCTCTCCTGCATCAGCACACTGCCAACAGGAAATCGCGCTGGGCTTTTCACCACCCATTATGATAAGGCTCAATTACCGAGTAACTGGCCATTGTGGGTGGGAAGGGAACAAAACAGGGTAAGGTTTTGCTGGGACTGACGGTGTCCTAGAGGTTCTGTGAGTCTTTGTGAGTAGCCACTATGGGTTGAGTTGTTTGTACTGTAGGGACACAGTAAGATCATAGCCACAGGGAAAAGCTCTTCATCAGATGACTACCAGCAGGAGTTTTATCATAATGGAAAGATCTACTATAGGGATAAAAGATTATTACATTTTTTTAGATCCAGTTTTAACAAGTCAACAGGAAGAGATACCAGATAATGCAGTCAAACTTGACACCTGCCAGAATTCCATGCAAATTGCAAATACCTTTAGGGCTCATGTCTTTCATACTATTCACCCTAAATGAATTTAATCACCTTCAAATTAAAAAAAAAAAAAAAAAAAAAGGTCTCCCACTAATTGCCATATTATGACATAAGCCCGGGTTTTGGTTAATAGTAAATATATCATGAGCTGAAAATTTAGAAAATCAAGTGTACCGATGTTCCCAGGAGAGCAGAATAAATGACAACAAGGGCACATTAAGGAAAAACAAAAGGATCTGTGGACACTTGAGAACATCTTCAAGTCATTCAGCCAGGTTATCCCCATACAACCAGAACCTAAGGGCACAGTGACTGTATAGAGATGAGATGCCCTTTTAGCAAGCTGAAGTGGTTGTTCTATAATGTAAAAAACAAACAAAAAACACATAGACTAAATCCTTCTATGATGCTCAGGACACAATGTTGCTGGGAACCAGAGGAAAATCATGTGGAGGACCTACCTCCCTGCTTGTTAAGCCATCCTCAGGAACCCAGGCCCACCTCTAGAGGACCTATTAGGTGATCTTGGAGACCACAAAATGCAACTGAGGACAGTTAAACAACCTGTAAGATTAACTTTGCCACTACTTTAACCTGATTTTTGGCTACACATTTGGCAGTAACTGAAATGTTTTCATTTCAGGGATATTAAGCAGTTTCTTCAACTTCACTCTTCCAGGAAACCTTCCTGGACAGAGTGGCTTATAATTCACAAGGCCCCACTCAGGTTTCAGATCTCCTCACCTTTCTCTGTACTCCAACCTAGTGTGTAAAGGGAAAAGAACTAGCTTCAAGGCAAGTGAATACAGCTTCACATCCAGCCTTGCAGTGAGTGAACCTGAATGCTACCACCCTGGGCCTTAATTTCCTTATCTGAAAAATGGGACAAACACCTAGCTGAAAGAGTTTGAAAGAGGATCAAATGAAATAATGCATGCAAATCATCAAGCCCATGGTAAGTGATCCAAAAAAGTTCCACTGCCTCCTTACTGCACTTATTGCCAAACCATATTGATCCAGACTCACTGAAAGGCGTGTTATGTATGCAACACTAGGAAATCTGAAATGATGTCTTCTCATGGAATTACTTTAAAATTTCAGAGAGGTTTTCCAAGAATAACTATTTGTATTTATACCTCACAATGTATGTAATTTTGTATAAATGCTGTTCTGCAAAAAAAAAAAAAAAGAAAAAAGAAAAGAGGCAGACTTTATGCTAAATAGAACAATTGTGTGTTGCAGTTTACAAATTTTTTAATATTCATTTAAAAATATTTCATCAGTAAGCAGTTAAGTCCATATTACCTTATTACCTGTACCTTTGGGTTTAAGTACTCCTGGTCAATATGTGGGAAGACAAACCAGTAAGCCATTTATAACTCAGTTGGTGTTTATTTACTACAGTAGCCTTCCTGCAACCTAACAGAGTCCTGAGAGGATAGGTCAAGTTTAGTTAAAAGATCAGGAATGTTTTATAGTTTTTAAGAGCAAGACTTGCATCTCTGGTTCAGTTTATTACAAGGTACTTTATTCTGATACTATTGTAAATGGAATTGCTTTGTAAATTTCATTTTTAGATTGTTGTTAGTATATAGAAACACATTAATTCTTTATTTTGCAATTGACTGAATTTGTTTATTAGTTTACAGGGTTTTTTTTTGCTGATACACCTAAATAGAAAGACATCCCGTGTTTATAGATTGAAAGACTTAATATGTTAAAATGTCCATATTACCCAAAACTTTCTGCATATTCAATGCAATCCCTCCCAAAATCCCAAGTGTATTTTTAACAGAAATAACCAGAATAACCTTAAAATTCACATGGAACTACAAAGGATCCTGAATAATCAAAGCAATCTTGAAAAAGAAGATTAAAGCTGCAGATCTCATGCTTCCCTATTTGAAAACATATTACAAAGCTAGAGTAATCAAAAGTTTATGGTACTGGCATGAAGACAGACATACAGACCAATGGAACAGAACAGAAAGCCCAGAAATAAACCCAAGCATATGTGGTCAACTGATCTTCAATAAGGATGCCAAGAATATACAACAAGGAAAAGATAGTCTCTCCAACAAATGGTGCTGGGAAAACATTTGTACAAAGACTAGATCACATGCAAAAGAATGATATTGGACATTTATTTTACACCATACACAAAAATCAATTCAAAATGGATTGCAGACTTAAAAATAAGACCTGAAACTATAAAACTCCTTAAAGAAAATTGCTATAGTTTGGTTTGTTTGACCCCTCATAATCTTATGTTGAAATCTGATCCCCAGTGTTGGAGGTAGAGCCTAATGGGAGGTGTCTAGATCATGGAGGCAAACCCCCATTAATGGCTTGGTGCCATCCTCAAGGTATTGTGTGAGTTCTCACTTTATTAGTTCCAGTGAGAGTTAATTGTTACAAGGAGTATGGCCCCCATCTCTCTCTTGCCTCCTCTCTCACCATGTGATCTCTGCACATGCTGGCTCACCTTCCTCTTCTGCCATGAACTAAAGCAGCTTGAGGCCCTCACCAGATGCAGATGTTGGCGCCATGCTTCTTATATACAGCTTACAGAACCATGAGCCAAATAAACTTCTTTTCTTTATAAATTACCTGCTCTCAGGTATTCCTTTATAGCAACACAAAGGACTTAGATAAAAATATAGGGAGAAAGCTTCATTATATTGGCCTTGGCAGTGATTTCTTGGATATCACACCAAAAGCACAGGCAAAAAAATTAAAATTAGAGAAGTGGAACTACATCAAACTAAAAAGCTTCTGTGCAGTAAATGAAACAATCAATAGAGTGAATAAATGACCTATGGAATGGGAGAAAATATTTGCAAATCATGTATCTAATAAGGGGTTAATACCCACAATATTTTAAGATCTCTACAACTGAATAGAAAAAAAAAAACAATTTTAAAACAGGCAAAACACCTGAATAGATATTTTTCCAAAGAAGACATACAAATGACCATCACATATATAAGAAAGTGCTCAACATCACTAATCATCAGGAAAATGCAAACCAAACCGTACTGAGATATAACTTCACACCCGTTAAGGTGGTCATTATTAAACACATACACACACACACACAAACAAGTGCTGGAGAGAATGGGGAGACATTGCAACCCTTGTGCACTGTTAGTAGGAGTGTAAAATGATGTAGCCACTATGGAAAACAGTATGGAGGTTCCTCAAAAAATTAAAGATAGAACTACCATATAGTCCAGCAATCTCAGTTCTAGGTATTTACCCAAAATAATTCAAGTTGAGATCTGAAAGCGATACTTGCACTTCCATGTTCATTGCAGCATTATTCACAATAGCCAAGATGTGGAAGCAGCCTAAATGTCCATCAACAGATGAATGGATAAAGAAAATGTGGTATTATTAAGTATTAAAAAGAAAGAAAATCCTGTCACATGCAGCAACATGGATGAACCTTGAGGACATTAATCTAAGTGAACTAAGCCACTTACAGAAGGACAAATACTACATGATCCCACTTATATGAGGTATCTAAAATAGCCAAACTCTTAGAAGCAGAAAGTAAAATGGTGATTGCCTGGGGCTGGAGAGAGGGGAAAATAGGGAATTCCTGTTCAGTGTGTACAGAGTTTCAGTTATGCAAGATGAATAAGTTCTAGAGATCTGTACATTGTACTTACAGTTAACAATAATGTACTGTACACCCAAAAATCTGTTAAGGGGGGGAGACCTATATTTAAGCATTAGTATGTTGCTAGGAATAGTTTTGTGTTGCCATATTTGGTGGGCACTGACAGTAACAACAGAAAAGTTCTAGCATATAAGAGGAAAGAGGTATGGAAGAGCACCAAACTGGGGAGGAAAAAGTTTTTCTTGCTTTACAGTTTTACCAGAGCCAATAAATAAAGAGCAAATGCAAGCAGCTGGTGTGTTGATTCTTTAAGAGAGTCTGTCTAGAAATGGAAGTATATAATATATATACCCCATTCATTTATTTATTTATGTAGTCATTGGTCTCTATGACACCACATTTTTCTACACTTTATTCTACCTCTCTGGCTGCAAGAAGAAGTAAAAAATACAAAAGTTATGACAGAATGTACTTATGTAGGATGATATGGAGTGATATTTATGTATCTGGGTAAACGATGGGACATTTGGCATATGAGTTTAAATTCTAGCTCTAGATGACTTGCCAAGCAAGAGTCTGACCCTCACTTCTCACAGCCTTATTTTCCTCATTTGTTTCTTGTCATGCTTGTCATGAGGATTAAATGAGATATACTACATGAAGTATCTGATAGCGCTTGGAACATAGGAGGCATTGAATAAAAATGTCTCTCCTCTCTCTACTCTCACACCATTTCCCTTTAATGTAATTTTGTATCTGTTTACTGCTTTTGGTTTGTAACCTGAGTGTTCTTTATACTTTTGCCTGGGTAAGATATTATATTGCATAACAGAAAAGTAAGGACAGTGAAAGTATAATGGACACTGTACTTCGAAATAAGTATGTAATAAAAACTTGTCTTAAAAACCATATATCTGATAAGCGGTTAATATCCAAAATATATAAAGAACACATACAACTCAATAGCAAACTAACCAACCTGATTTTAAAAATGGGACAGGGGACTTGAACAGACAATTTTCCAAAGAAGACTGACAAATGGCCAACAGGTATATGAAAAGATGCTTACTATCAGTAATCATCAGGAAAATGCAATAAAACCAGAATGAGATATCACCTCATACCTGTGGGGATGGCCACTATCAAAAAACAAATGATAAGTGTTGGTGAGGATGCAGACAAAAGGGAACCTTGATATGCTGTTGTTGGGAAAGTAAATTGGTACAGCCACTATGGAAAACAGTATGGTGATTCCTTAAAAATTAAAAATAGAACTACCATATGATCCAGCAATTCTAGTTCTGGGTATTTATCCAAAAGAATTTAAATCAGTATCTCATAGAGATACCTGTACTCCCATATTAATTGCAGCATTATTCACAATAGTCAAAATATTGCAGATACAATTATTATTCAGCCTTAAAAAAGGATGAATAATAGCCAAGCGCGGTGGCTGACACCTGTAATCCCAGCACTTTGGGAGGCCGAGGTGGGCGGATCATGAGGTCAGCAGATGGAGACCATCCTGGCTAACACGGTGAAACCCCGCCTCTACTAAAAATACAAAAAATTAGCCAGGCGTAGTGGCAGGTGCCTGTAATCACAGCTACTTGGGAGGCTGAGGCAGGAGAATGGTGAACCCGGGAGGCGGAGCTTGCAGTGAGCCGAGATTGTGCCACTTCACTCCAGCCTGGGTGACAGAGCAAGAGTTTGTCAAAAAAAAAAAAAAAAAAAGGGAAATCCTGCCATCTGTGGCTACATAAATGGACCTGGAAGACATACTAAGTGAAATACACCAAACACAGAAAGACAAATACTGTATGGACTCACATGTGGAATCTAAAATAGTCAAGCTCATAGAAGCAGAGTAGCATGGTGATTGGCAGGCTGAGGGGTGAGAGAAATGTGGTGGTGATGGTCAAAGGGTGCCAAGTTTCAATTATACAAGATGAAAACCTTCTAGGGATCTACTACAGGTCTATAACACAGTGCCTAATAGCTACCAATACTATATTATATACTCAAAATTTTCCAAGAGGGTAGATCTTATGTTAAGTGTTCTTCACATACACACACAAATAGTAAGAATATGATACTAATAATAATAAAGGAGGAAGGAGGAAGCTTTGGGAGGTGATGATATGTCTGTGGCTTTGATGGTGGTGATGGTTTCATGGGAGTATACTTACCCCCAAACTCATCAAGTTGTATACATGAAATATGTACAGCATTCTACATCTCAGTCATACCTCAATAAAGTTGTTTTTTTAAAAAAACTTGCCTTGAAGATGGCAATATCAACATAAAATGGTAAGAAATGACAAGGCCTTGGCTTTGTCATCCTCAAACTCAAGGCTGCACTGTAATGTCCTATGCCCAGTCAAAAGTTTAGAAGAAAGCGGTCCTGAGAGGGCAATAATAATAATAATAACCATGCGAAGAAAAATAAATAAGTGAGAGGGCAGGATTTCCATTCCACACCTTAGTACTACTGAGCACAAATTGCCTCTATTTACCTATAACCACTACCTAAGCAGACTAATGTGAAACTTCTCCCACTCACTGGTAGTGGACTTTTGAACAAAACTGATAATTGTCCTTTTGCAACATTTTACTCATAAACTATAATAAAGATTATAGATCCATTAAAACTTTTGGAGGAGGACATAAGCAAATAAATCTGGTACTTCTTGATTCCTTCCTCCAACAATATGAAAGCATTGTCAAAACACAAGGTTTTTAGTTCTTCCAATGTCCCTATGAAATGCTTCTCCCTAGGTTTGCAGGCTGTGTTCCTTACCAATCAACTCTCCATCTTCAGTTTTCCTCTATCAGTTGGGCATTCTGCTATGGTTGTTCCTAGCTATGATAACTGTGGTTTCACCTGCTTTTTGCTTGAAGTTTCAACCTTCCTTTGCAAAGGGTAAAGAGCCAGTCATGTTTGGTTAAAGATGATCAGGCCTCTGAAAACTCCTTAACCAGTAAGCAGTTGCTTCCATTTTCTGAAGGACCAAGTTGATTTTATTAGTTATCACAGAAATACTGTAAGGTATGAGTTAAAAATTCTCAATGCTCTGTTATTACATTTTTACATTTAGGCAAGCAAATTACAAGTCCACTTTAGGCAGACCTTTTACAACTAAAGAAGGAGGCTGCCTTAAGGTATAGAAAATGAAGACAGAAGAAACAAGCAAATAGCACTCAACAGATGGTAGGCCAAAGGCAGAGAGCTCCTCGGGCCATGATGGCAAACATTATTCAACTAATAGTTCACCAATTGTTGGCAATTATTCTTTTTTTTTTTTTTTTTTTTTTGAGATGGAGTCTTGCTGTCTCACCCAGGCTGGAGTGCTGTGGTGCGATCCCAGCTCACTGCAACCGCCACCTCCTGGGTTCAAGCGATTCTCCTGCCTCAGCCTCCCAAGTAGCTGAGATCACAGGCGCCCACCACCACGCCCGGCTAATTTTGTATTTTTTGTAGAAACAGGGTTTCACCATGTTGGCCAGGCTGGTTTCAAACTCCTGACCTCCAGTGATCCACCCGCCTCAGCCTCCCAAAGTGTTAGGATTACAGGCGTGAGCCACCACGCCCGGCCAATTGTTGGCAATTATTCTTAATCGTTGATGATGCTCTCCTGAGGAGGAAGCTGGATACTGAAATACTATTTGTAACTTGGACTAATGAGCATTATTACCTCATCTAATTATATATTTCTATAAAAGAAAAAAGGACAGCCCACCAGAAATTTGTTCACTTGGTTGAAAATATCAAAACATACAACCATCAACTCAGAAATAATGCCAGGTTGTGTGATATATAGTAAAATAACTGCAGAATGGGAGCTGGGTGAGCTGATGCCATGGAGACTTTGACCAAGATTGAAGAAGGATTACTGGGCAATTAGCCAAATCATATCTTTTTGTGGGGACTGAAGCAATCTCCTTTTTCATAATAGTGGTATTGAAATGGTACTGAAAACCAAGATAAACTATAACTTCTATAACAAAGTAGCTAAGAATAAAGGCTCTGCAGTTAGAGACAACTAGATTTGAGTCCTAGACCCACCACTTCTCTCTGAGGCAAGGTCTTTAACACCTCTAAGCCTATTATTAAGAAAATAGGGATACAAGCTGGGCACAGTAGCTCAAGCCTGTAATCCCAACACTTTGGGAGGCCAAGTGGGTGGATCACAAGGTCAAAAGATCGAGACTATCCTGGCCAACATGGTGAAAACCTGTCTCTACTAAAAATACAAAAATTAGCGGGGTGTGGTGGCACACGCCTGTAGTCTCAGCTACTCGGGAAGCTGAGGCAGAAGAATTGCTTGAACCCAGGAGGTGGAGGTTGCAGTGAGCCAAGATAGCACCACTGTACTCCAGCCTGGTGACAGAGCGAGACTCCATCTCAAAAAAAAAAAAAAAAAATAGGAATACAAACACCTTCCTCACTGGCTTATAGTAGGAATTAACTGAGATAATTGACAACATGCCTTTAGTACAGTGTCCAGCAGCATACATAATGTTTTCTATTATCTAGACACTAGATGCTAAACTCTAGATACTAGATAATGTTGTCTATCATCATCATCATTATTATCCGTTACTACTACATGTTAGGTCAATGAATTGCAAATGTTTAGGAGACTATGTTAAAAATTAGACCCATATTTTGAGTAGCTCAAGGTTCTTTAGCTTGAAGCCAAATACCATGATACAGAGATTACAGCAAGAACTATAAGCCCCACACACTGTCCAGTCGATGAGCAACATTTACTGAGCTGCTACACAACATAGAAAACCACCATGCTTGATTTTCTTGCCCACTTCAATTTATCCTCCACACACTGACCACAGTGATCTTTTCAAAACCCCATACTATCCTTTCCTGTTCTTAAATCCCTCCAGTGGCTCCTCATTGCTGAGTATAGAAACCTAAAGCGTTTTCACATGCCATAGGGCCTTGCCCAGGTTGGCCCTTGCCTACCTCTCCAGCTTCCTTCCACTCATCTACCTGTACTCTCTGGGCTCCAGCCACCCCAGTCTTCTTTCAATGTCTTGAACATATCTGGCTCCCTCCCTTCACAGAGCCTTTGCTCATGTGGTTCTCCATCTTTGGGACATTATTCCCTGTTCTCCTCTCCCACCTCAGTTAAATACCCCTATTATGTGCTCTCATGGTACCATATTCCTTTCTTTGTAGCTCTATCACAGTTGTAATTTTACACTTAATTGTATGATTATTTGATAAATATCTGTTTCTCCCGTTTCTCCCATTAGACTGTACACTCTATCAAAGCATGGGTAATGTCCGTTTTTTCTCATCACTGTATTTCTAGCACCTCACACTGTGCCTACCACATAGCAGATGCTCAATAAATAATTTGATATAGATAGATACCATGCTATAAATTCAGTAAGCATGGCTGGGCATGATGGCTCATGCCTGTAATCCCAGCACTTTGGGAAGCTGAGGCAGGAGGATCACTTGAGCCCAGGAATTCAACACCAACCTGGGCAATGCAGCAAGACCCTGTCTCATAAAAACAAAATCAGCAAGTGCTTAGTAATTATAGCTGAATGATATAAATAAATCTTAGATATTGTCTCTACCTTAAAGTTGCTTGTACTCTAAAAGCAGAGAAAAGGCATAAGGTAAATGACTACATGATGTTACAAAGCCACACATCAGCAAGTACAGATTAAGAGAGCAGGGCAGACTAACAATGTGGCCCTGAGACACTGAGAAAATGAGTCAGGTGGTGCTCACTCTTAAAGGACCAGGTAATTTCAGCTTTTATTAAGGCTGTGTTAACCACTACCTTTGAAGAAATAGAGAAATATGTTTGGGGAGGAAGAAAGAGGAGTCTTCCAAATGGCATGTTCAAAGGAGATGGAAAGAAATGATATTTGTTTGGAGAAGTAGACCATATAGTTCAGGTAAACAAGGTGTGAATAAAGTAGCCAGGTGACAGATTTTTAAAAATTTTTCTTGAAAGATAAATGAACAGTGTGAACAAGAGGACTTTTTTATTGATACATATTTATGAGGTACATGTGATAGTTTGATACATGCATACAATGTGCAGTGAGCAAATCAGGATACTTAGGATATCCATCATTTCAAACATTTAACATTTATTTCTGTTGGGAACATTTCAAATAATCTTTTAGCTATTTTGAAATATACAATAAATTACTGTTAACTCTGGTCACCCTACTGTGTTATCAAACACTAGAACTTAATCCTTCCAACTGTACTTTTGCACGTATTAACCAATCTCTTCTTCATTCCCTTCTCCACCTTTCCCAGCCTCTCTGGTAACCATCATTCTACTCTCTTCCATGAGATTAACTTTTTTTTAGCTCCCACATGAGTGAGAACATGCAATATTTGTCTTTCTGTGCCTGGCTCATTTCGCTTAACATACTGACCTCTAGTTCCATCCACATTGCTGCAAATAACAGAATTTCATTTCTTATGGCTGAATATTATTCGTGTGTGTGTGTGTGTCCTCATTTTCTTTACCCATTCATCCAATGATGTACACTTAGGTTGATTCTATATCGTGGCTATTATGAATAGTGCTGAAATACACATGGAGGTGCAGGTAGCCCTTTGATATACTAATTTCCTTTGATATACTGATTTCCTTTCCTTTGGATAAATACCGAGTAGTGACATTGCTGAATTGCATGGTAGTTCTTTTTTTATTTTTATTTTATTTATTTATCTATTTTTTTTTTACAAACTCCATGCTGTTTTCCATAATGGTTATACTAATTTACATTTCCATTACACTGTATTAGAGTTTCTTTTCCTCTGCATCCTCACCAGCATTTGTTATTTTTTGTCTTTTTGATAAGTCATTCTTTTTTATTTGTATTTCCTTGATGATTAGTGATATTGAGCATTTTTTTCCATATACCTGTTGGTGATTTGTATGTCTTTTTTTGAGAAATGTCTATTCAGATCCTTTGCCCACTTTTCAATGGAATCGTTTTGTTTTGTCTTTTTCCTGTTGAGTTGTTTGAGTTCCTTATATATTCTGGATATTAGTCCTTTGTCAGACGAATAGTCTGTAAATATTTTCTCACATTCTACAGGTTGTCTCTTCACTCTGTGGATTGTTTTGTTTTTTTGTTTTGTTTTGTTTTTGTTTTTTGCTGTACATGTTTTTAGTTTAATATAGTCCCACTTATCTATTTTTGTTTCTGTTGCCTGTGCTTTTGAAGTCTTAGCCATAAAAACTTTGCCCAGACTAATGTCCTAAAGCATTTCAGGTAGTTTTATAGTCTTAGGTCTTATGTTTAAGTCTAATCCACTTGAAGTTGATTTTTATACATGGTGAGAGATGTGGTCTAGTTTCATTCTTCTGCATATGAACATCCAGTTTTCATGGCATATTACTGAAGACAGTATCCTTTCCCAATTATATATTCTTGGTGCTTTTATCAAAAGCCAGTTGGCTGTAGGGATATAGATTTGTTTCTGATTTCTCTATTCTGTTTCATTGGTGTATATGTCTGTTTTAAAACCAATACCATGCTGTTTTGGTTACTACAGCTTTGTAGTATATTTCAAAGTCAGGTAGTGTAAGGATTCCAGCTTTGTTCTTTGTGCTTTGGCTATTCTGGCTCCTTTGTTGTTACATACAAATTTTAGGATTGCTTTTTCTATTTCTGTGAAGAAAATTGGTATTTTGGTAGGGATTGCATTGAATCTATACATTGCTTTGGGTAGTATTATTATTTTAACAATATTAATTCTTCCAATACATGAGCATGGAACGTCTTTCCTTTGTTTGTGTTCTCTTCAATTTCTGTCATCAGTGTTTTGTAATTTTCATTGCAGAGATCTTTCATCTTCTTCATTAAATTTATTCCTAGGTATTTTTCATAGCTATCATAAATGGGATTGCTTTATTTCTTTTTCAGCTAGTTCATTATTGGCATATAGAGATACAACTGATTTTTGTATGTTGATTTTGTATCCTGAAACTTTACTGAATTCCCTTATCAGTTCTAAGAATTCTTTTTTGGTGGAGTCTTTAGGTTTATGTATATATAAGATCATGTTGCCTGCAAAGAGGGAGAATCTGACTTCCTCTTTTCCAGTTTGGTTCCTTTTATTTATTTATCTTGCCTGATTGTTCTGGCTGGGACTTCCTCTACTATGTTGAATAAAAGTGGTGAAAATGAGTATCCTCATCTGTGAACAAGATGATTCTAATACTTACCCATAGGTTAGCTTAGAGTGGAGAAAGGACATAGGAGAGGATATTACAGCAATGTATACACCAAATAATTAACACCTAGGCTGAGTGAGGCAATATAATAACGCTTATATTGAAATAAAGAAATGAATCTGAGTGATATTTAGGAAAAATAAATGTTACAACTTGATAATAGGCAGCATGTTGCAAGTAAATGACAGAGTAAAGCAAAACAAAACAAAAACAAAAAAAAACACCAAGAAACTGCAAGGTTTTAAGACTAGTACGCTGAGATTGTGGCGAGGACATAAAAATAAAGAGAAAATGGGAAGGTATAAGGCTTTGGGAAAAAATATCCGTTCAGTTCTGGGGATAAAGAAATTGGATATATTGAAGAGTGGTAGAAAGGAGAGATAAAGACTAAAAATGAAGAAAGTGACTTGTAAGTTAGTACATACATATACATAAGAAATTATTTGAAACCATGAATTCACATGATTCTTACTTGGAAAATGAGCAGGCTAAAAAGAGTCTCAATATGCACCCATCATTGAGGAAGGAAAAAACAAAAATAATCAGGGAAACGAGCAAGAGGGAAAGAAGAGCAAGAAGAACTTGAGTTATGAAAATTAATGCTGCAATGTCAGACACATTAGCATCAGTCTTGGAATACAGTCAATGGACTTTAGAATACTTCAGGCAGGAGATTTACCTCCTACACTTATCAAAAGATGCTGCATATATTTTAAGAGAGCTTTCCCTGTTTAAAAACATACAAAAGTTTTAAAAAATTATCACCAGTTATTCTCTTCTATGACACTCTTCAATAAAACGCAACTGAAGTTAATTGGAAGTCTTAGTGTGGTCAGTTACATAACACTAGAATTGCTGAATAGCTTAAACACAGTGTTTTCCCAGAAATATTTGTCTTTTGGATGAAACCAAGAATGGAAAGTTTCTGCTTTAAAGGAGAACTTTTGAGAAGGTGGAAAGAAAAGAAAAACATATATAATGGAAATATAATTGTAGCAAAAATTAAACAAAATTCTACAAATATAACTACTCACACAGAGACACACCAAAACACAAAGAAAAGGGAATTTTACCACTTCAGAAAATCAACTGTGGATTGTATATCAATTAGATAACGTCTTTCTAAAAATCAGAAAATATCTCATATGTTGCCTTTGCCAAGAACAAATTTAGACAGATCTTTGGTTTTTGTTATTTTCCTATTAAACTGGCAGAATCATCTCATAATGACCCACACTGATCCTGTTTTGTCTAGGACACAAAGTGAGGTCTACAGAATGAAAATGTTTAGTTTGGGGAGGGGGAAGGGAAGGAGTAGTTACTTTCGTTTATTCAGCTTCTTCTAGATGAGTGAATAGCTAAAGGTCTAGAAAGCTGCACCCAGCTCTCACCCCTAACCTGATTCTTCTCCCGTTTCCTCTCTCTTCTCTCCTTCCCTCCAGAGATTGTGTGTGTGTGTGTGTGTGTGTGCGCGCGTGCGTGTGCACGCGCACATATATATGCGGTCTGTGCTATGTGTGTATATATCGTGGGAGGGGAGAACTGATAGAGTGGGTTGGCCTTCATTTCAAACTTCTATCATAAGAATTAATGACTTATTTCCAGAATGACATAAACCCAACAGAAAGGTGTTGTAAAGAAATAATGGTGCAATGGTATTTTGTGGCAACTTTATAGCCAAACAAGTAATATACTTTTCCTGATAGCTAAATAGGTAATATAGTTAACATTGTTCCAAGCAATTTCTCTTTTATAACTTGTTAGAATGCCTTTCTGTTAACTTAGGGTATCCTGTGCCTCAGGAAACCATACCACCCTTGTTGAAGGCTGCTTGACCTTGGCATAAGAACCAGCTGGCATTCTTATCATACATACCTAACTAAGGCTAAGTTATTAGTCTTTCCCACTTGAGAAGGCTTGAGGGTAAGCGTGGATTAGACAAGCAGTGAGAAATTGTCCAATTTGATTAATTCTATAAATCCATACCAGACGCAAGCTGCATTACAGGGTCCAGAAGGTCCTCAAATCAGTTCAGGTACCCAAAAGAAATTAAATTGGCTTTGGGTGTAGGTTCCAAGGATTCCAGGACAAAAGTGGACCTACTGGGACTGTGTCATGTCTGTGAACCATGGGAACGAGGGCATCATCACAGGATGTTGGAGCATCAAGACAGCAAAAGCCTGGAAGCTGGGCACAGTGGCTCACGCCTCTAATCCCAACACTTTGGGAGGCTGAGGCAGGTGCATCCCTTGATGTCAGGAGTTCGAGACTAGCTGTGACCAACATGGTGAAACCTCACCTCTACAAAAAATTTTTTTTAAAAATTAGCTGGGTGTGGTGGCAGGCGCCTGTAACCCCAGCTACTCGGGAGGCTGAGGCAGGAGGATTGCTTGGACCCGGGAGGTGGAGGTTTCAGTGAGCCAAGATCGTGCCACTGCATTCCAGCCTGGGCAAAAAAAAAAAAAAAAAAAAAGTAAAAGCCTGCTTCTGACTATTAGGTTGGTGCAAATGTAATTGCGATTTTTGCTATCACTTTTAATGGCAAAAAATGCAATTACTTTTCCACCAACCTAATATCCCAAAGAACAAAGCTGCCACACCATTCCATGACTGCCTATCTCTGGATTGTTTTGTGACAAAGAAAATTCCTTCTTGTTTAAACTGGCACAAATCTGTGACAGGCAGCCAAACCTATATTCCAATTAATATACCTGGTTAAATAGAACAGAAATCAGTAGAGGTAAAGGAGCCATTTAGCCAAAGCCTTGCTTATAATAACATCACAAGACTTACTCTGATGTACTCCGATTCCAAATTGCTCTGGCCTTTGCCTACTAATTATGTAATGAATATTTATTTTGTGACCACTATATACCAAACACTGTGCTACACATGGTAGAACTTTTTGTTGTTGTTACTGTTTTTTGTTTTTCTGTTTTTTGTTTTTTGAGACAGAGTTTCACTCTTGTTGCCCGGGCTGGAGTGCACTGACACAATCTGGGCTCACTACAACCTCCACTTCCCGGGTTCAAGCAATTCTCCTGCCTCAGCCTCCCAAATAGCTGGGATTACAGGTGCCTGCCATCACGTCCAGCTAATTTTTTTTTTTTTTGCATTTTTAATAGAGACAGAGTTTCACTATGTTGGCCAGGCTGGTCTCGAACTCCTGATCTCAGGTGATCCACCGCCTCAGCCTCCCAAAGTGATGGGTTTACAGGCATGAGTCACTGCACCCAGCCAGTAGAACTAACTTTCAACATGACAGACATGGTACCTGCCTCATGGTGCTAATGGATTAGAGAGAGAAACAGACAAAGCACTTACACTACCATATGATAAATGTTGAAAGAAAAGCTAAGAGTATACAGGCTAAGCCCATAGAATTCAAGAAAGACTTCCCAAAGAAAACAATCTCTAAGGTGACATCCAAAAGATGAGGTAGAATTAATCAGAAGTAGTAGAGGAAGGGGTGGTAGGGGAAGAGGGCAATCTAAGCAGAGAAGACAGAATGGGAGAGTTAGAGGGATCACAGATTAAAAAGAATCCTGGACATGCCCCCCTAGTTCACACACATGCCAAATAGGCTAATACTGTATATTTTTCCTAAATAAGAATAGCAGTACATCTTCTCTTCTTCAGCACTAATTTGTTTTAATAGTATAATATACTGTGTGTATGTTCCTTGGAAACATGAGATATGTTTTTGTTTTATTTTATGTAATCCCATAATCCCTCAAATAATCCTCTGTCAAGGGCCAGGTAAATAAATAACTATTTTAGTGACCTCAACAGAACATGTACTGTGCGTAAAGTACTGAATGATACATACTGCTCCTGGATCTAAAGTAAGGGAGGTGTGATGGTTAATTTTACATGTCAACTTGACTGAGTCAATGAGTATCCAGATTAAGCATTGTTTCTAGGTATGTCTCTGGATTTAGATCAGCATTTGAATCAGTAAACACTGTAAAATAGATTGCCCTCCCAATGGAAGTGGATATCATCTAATCCATTGAGAGACTGAGTGGAACAGAAGGAGAGGAGGGAGGAATTTGCCCCTTTTTTCCCTGCCTCACTGCTTGAGCTGGGACATCTCATCTCATCTTTTAATGTGCTTGGACTGGGATTTACATCATTGGCTCTCCTGATTCACAGGTCTTCCAGACTCAGACTGAATTTTGCTGCTGGTTGCAGACAGCAGATCATGTGACTTCTCAGCCTCCATGATCGTGTAAGCCAATTCCCGATTAAATATATTCCTATTATTTCTGTATTTGTAGTGAACCCTGACTAGTACAGGAGACAGACAAGGGAATGAACAAAGTAAGCAGGTAAAAGGGAAGCAAGTGAGTGTAGGCTTCTTTCCTACTCCATTTCGCGTTGCTATAAAGGAATACCTGAGACTGGGTAATTTATGAAGAAAAGGCTTATCTGGCTTATGGTTCTGCAGACGCATCACCAGCATCTACATCTGGTGAGGGCTTCAGGCTACTTCCACTCATGGTGCTACTTCCACTCATGGTGAAGGTGAAGGGGAGCTGTAAGAGATCACATGGTGAGAGAGGAAGCACGAGAGAGAGCAGGGAGGTGCCAGTCGCCTTTTTTTTTAACAATCAGCTCTTGTGGGAACGAATAAATCAGGAACTCACTCACTACAGCAAGGATGACACGAAGCCATTCACACGAGATCTGCCCCCATGACCCAAACACCCACTTTAAGCCCCACCTCCAACACTAGGGATCAAATGTCAACATGAAGTTTGGAGGGACAAACATCCAAACTATAGCGGCTTCTACGGAACCATCCTGACCCTAAATTCCATATTCAAATGCTAGTGTCACCAGTTGCTCCATTTAATTCAGCCATCCTACCACAGGTCTGGCACATGTCTGGGGACAGGAATACAGGCTGGATGGAATGGACTCTTTCAATTTCCGCCTTGGAAATACTTAGGTGTTAGTGCTATCCTTGACCAGGAAATGGAAGAGAAGATGATATTGGGATCTCTCTTGAGAGAGGAAGAAAGACAACTTTAGAAGTACTGAATGCTATGAGCTTTCAGACAAAGAACTCATACCCCATTGAGGCATCCTGAAGGAGACTTAAAATGTGAGTAGAGTTTTAAGGTGGTAGGGCTGGGGTTTAGTGAAGCAATGTAGGAATGAAGAACAGAGCAATGCAAGCAGAGAAAATAGTGCAAGCCACAGTTAGAGGTCAAATGTGAAGCCATCACAGACCGGGCACTGGGAAGGAAGCCACTCAATCAAGCCACCTCTTGCTCACTCTCTCATCAGCTCATTCCATGAGTTGTATTGATGGAATCTGTCACGTGACCATGTGTAAATTGTCCATGTTCCTCTGTGCTAGGATGGTTTGCTTGAGATTTACATTACTTTGAGTAGGTCCCGATTATGTACAATTTAATCACTACAGCAAGTTTATCACCTACTTGCAGGTATAAATATTTTTGTATTGGCAATAACTAGTGTTTTCTGTCACTTTTCAATTTGCAAGGTGCTTCTACATATACTCCCCTAATACTCACAATGAGCCCCAAAGGTAGAGGTATTACTATCTCCATTTTGTGACCTAAAAAACTGAAATATCAAGACTACAGACAACATAAATGCTGGGCCAAAGTCTTAAACCCGTCTTTTGACTCCAAGTATTACAATACTCTAAAAAGAATTTTTTTTCCTTAGAACATTTGTTCACATCATTGCTATTTTTAATATTATTTAGGACTTAGGGCATTTTATGAAGTGCATTAGTTCTTCATACTGATTATTACAGATTGAGTGCCAATGTGACATTCAAAGGGAATGCTCATTGGAACATTTTAGATTTCAGATTTTAGGATTAGGGATGTTCAGTTGGTATAATGCAAATATTCCAAAATCTTTTAAAAATCTGAAATCTGAAACATTCCTGGTCCCAAGCAATTGTTTTGGTGTGTTGTTTGTTTGTTTAGAGATAGGATTTCAGTGTGTCACCCAGGTTGGAGTTCAGTGGCATAGTTCACTGTATCCTCAAATTCCTGGGCTCGAAAGTCTCCTGAGTAACTAGAATTACCGGCATACATCCTGATGCTCAGTTAATTTTTAAAATATTTTTTTAGAGATGGGATCTTGCTATGTTGCCCAGGCTGGTCTCAAACTTCTGGGCTCAAGTGATCCTCCTGCCTTGGTCTCTCAAAGTTGTGGGATTACAGGTGTGAGCCACTGTGCCTAGACAAAAGCATTTTTCGTATTTTATTTCATTGATTGATTGATTGAAAGGGTCCTGCTGTGTTGCCCAGGCTGGAGTAGAGTAGTGTAATCACAGCTCACTGCAGCATCAAACTCCTGGGCTCGAGCAATCCTCCTGCCTTAACCTCCCAAGTAGCTGTGTCTACAGGCACACACCACCATCCCCAGCTAAGTTTTCTGTTGAGACGGGATCACACGATGTTGCCCAAGCTGATTTCAAACTCCTGGCCTCAAGAGATCCTTTAGCCTTATCCTCCCAAAGTGCTAGGATTATAGGCATAAGCCACTGTACCTGGCCAAAAGCATTTTGAATAAAGGATACTCAACCAGTAATTAGAGGTCAATTTACATGGTTGCCAGCACTCACAAATTACATTCTTGATGAGTGTCTTATCCTTTTCATCCTCAATGCCTCTATGCTGGTTCAGGTTCATTTCACCTGGCACATCTGCCCCATTCATTCATTCATACAATCATGCAGGCAGCTATTATGCTCCAGGTACTGTGCTGGGTGCTGGGCATGACGTAAGGACCAATACAAGTTCCTATTTTCAAAGAACATACAGTCTAGATAGAGGATAGAGATAATAGGACCTCAAAAATAATGCGAGAAATGCTGTAGTAGAGCAGGCACAGATGTGGCCCCTAGCATCAAGGAGAAGCACCTAATCCACAGTCAAGGAGTCAGGTATGCCTACAGCTGAGACCTTAATAGGAGGCAAAAGTTAACACACGAAAAAGGGGAGAAATATTCAGTTCAAGCAAAGGAACGGCATGAGCAAAGGCATGGATGCCAAATAATACAAAGTAATTTCACGGCTGGACCGAAAATAGTTTGATATACCTAAAGGATGAGTGCAATGGGAGATGAGCTAAGGCCAGATGACAAAGAGGGTGGGGGCCATGCTAAGGAATTTGGACTTTATCCTGGGGCAATAGAGACTATGGGGAGATTTCATGCAGTAGAGCTACATGAGAAGACTTGCATTTTAAAAAGCTCTAACCGAAATATGGAGAAAGGATTAGAGCAGCACTGCTCCATTGAAAAATAATGTGAGCCGCTTATAAACTTTAACTTTTTCCAGAAGCCACATGAAAAGAATGAACAGAAACATGTGAAATGAATATTTTATCAGTTTATTAATTATACTAATTTTACTCATGTAGTTTATGCCACAGTATTAGAAGGGGGCCTGGAGAGAAGTGAACACACTGGAGAAGTGCTTAGGAAGGGGAACGGCCGAAATTTGTTACAGGTGAGGACTCACTTAACTGGTTCCTTTTACACAGTAGGATCAAATTGATCTTCCTGAAATACAGCTCCAATTAAGATACTCCTCTGTTTTAATTTTTCCATTGTTATCCTTTTGCCTACTAAATAAGACCTAGACTCTTTAGCCAGCAGTGGACCCTGACTGCTTCTCCAGTATTTGCATCCTCCCCTCCAAACAGCTGGACCGCTCTGCTCCCACCTGTAAACGCAGTGTCGAAGATCAGTCATAACCTTAAGCAGATGGCATTAAAAGACTTTGGCTCAGCACTCTGGAATGGAGTATTGAACCATTCTTACTGCTAGTCAGGCCCATGTTCCAGGTCTGACTCCTGGCTTGGAAATCTGCCTGGTCCCTCTGGGGCTGGGGCCCAGCTTCTTGCTTTCCATTCTGCTGTTTCCTCCCAGAGCTTGGAAGTCTGCCCATGAACCTGAGCATAGCGGCTGGAGCCTGCTAACTGCTGACAGACTTTCTTATTCCCTTAGTCTTCATTACATTTCTAAGTGCCACCTGTTCCTGTATTTCCCAGTATCAGCACCTTCCCTCCTTGAGACTTGTCTCCTACCTCTCAGTACCAACTTGTCTGGGTGACCGCTTGTCATCTATTGCCATATTCTTCTGCACATCTCTTCTAACGCCTTGTCTGCCAGCCTAGACTTCCTCACAGTTCCTGCTCAATCCTCGAGGGCAGATCTGGTCCCTCCCAGTTTGTCCTGTCTTTTGCAGCAAACCAGGCCATTTCTAACAATTATCTGTAACTATGACAATGAACATTCAAAGCCCTGCAGATTACAGCCCCACCACACCACTGAAACTTCTTTCTAATATGCTTGTGTACCCTTCACTCAGAATAATCTCATCATTGTATGCTATTCACGCCCCAAGATTGCAGACCTCCCTGATTTATTTCTGACAACTCCACACCCTGGAAAGGTCTTTTTCCCATTCCATCCTTACTTAACTTCGGCATTCATAATAAATATTAAACTCAAAAATATGACAATCCATAATCTCCTCCCCACTCCAACTGGAAATTACATCTCCCTCCTCTGAACTCGTGTGGCTCATTATCTGGGCTTCCATTATAGATTTTATTGCATTCCTCCTTATTTTAAATGTCTTATCTCCCTAAGAATATAAATATCTTGGGAATAAGATCCATGTCTGATTACTTAGCAAAGCAAAGTAGCTAGGGGAAAGGGAAATAAGGAGAAAGGGGGAGAGGGAAAGAGAGACTTGGCTCAATTTCACAAAATGAGTAATGGTCCATCAAGGATTATTATTGAGCAAGCTCACATTGTCACATGCCTGTTTAGTATCCTTAATCAAATCATTCCTGAAGCAAGGCGGGCAAGGGCTCCTGTCCCTATGGACTTAAGGAAATCTCTGTGAGTCCTTAGGTAATAATATTGGGTTGGTGCAAAAGTAATTGTGGTTTCTGCTATACTTTTAATGGAAAACCGCAATCACTTTTGTGCCAATCTAAGTATTTATATGTGTGTGTGTGTGTGTATGTGTGTGTGTTCCTTATTTTCTTCCCTTTGCCTATCTATTTGAACTTATCTCTTCCCATCTCCCCTTCCCTCCCTCTCTTGTTGAATTCATCTGGGAGCCCCCACTCCTCACCCCAAGGTTTGAGAGTTCCCCAAAACGGAGCTGGAATAAATTCAGCAACCCAGTAGAAATCCCCTCAGTTCTTCCTTTCAGCACCCACTGGACCCACAAATAAGCAGCAGCTTTCCCCATTGATAGGAAACTCAAGGATCCTGGGAATGCAGCTCTACCCTCCCCCCGTTATCTTTTAGAAATTCAGTAGCAGTGGAAAAGGTTCAGGCCGGAGAACTAGATATTTCTGTTTATGATTAAGGTGGGCAAAGTTGATTCTTGCATCCAGTACAATACTCAGCCTCTTGTTCCCTGTAAAGCAGTGAGATCTACACATGGAGATCTGACTACCCTCTCATTTTGCCATTGTCTGCACCCCCATGGCACTGGGAGAGTTAAGGAGACTGTTCATCATTATTTTGTACTCATTTTCCAGCTTTCCTCTTAGGAATTCCAGATACTTTAGAAAATATGACAGCAATCTCACCAAATCCCTGCATGGTAGCTAGAGCACATTACCAACAAAAATAAAATAATTATAATCCACCCACTACAACATCTATTCTGTCTGCATTGCTCTGTAATATTAGACATCTGAGTAGCTCTCATGTGTATTACCACAGGCCATGAGTTATGAAGAAACAATAGTTGCAAGTTCTATGATGCCAAACAGCCATCAAAAATGAAGTTTTATGAAGAAGCATTTAACTATGATTGAACACACTTCAAAGTGCTTTTAAGTGGTTATTTCTCCCAGCTTCCCTGTCCATGTAATGAGCTCCATTTCCCTAATGAAGCTATAGGCACTGAGTTTCCTTTAGAAGTATCAAAAAAGATTCTATCTTGCCTCACAGATTTGATGGGTCTGTGTAAAGGCAGCAGAGTTGGCAATAACCTCTCAAAATACCATGTGTCTGGGTGGAGATGGAATAGTAAAGTCCTGTTTCCTGGGATATGTTTTCTGGAATTGAAGCCCTGGTAACTTTGTGGCTGGTATCTGGGGACAGAGTGCCCTCAGTGGACAATCCTCATAGTTAGAACCCACATCCTTTTCTGGCCAAGCACAGGATGAACATTAACTTGTAAGGTGTGGAAGAAGAGCTATTCTATTGATTAGCTTAAGAGCTAGATAGGAACATCACTTATTTATGTATCAGATGTTCATAAATTAGAACACAGAAAACACTTTAAGAATAAAACCAGAAACCAGCTACATGAGTCTGGGAAAATAATATTTTTCTATCTATCCAAACTGGATTTTTATACTCTTGAGAGTGCAAATGGGCATAACCTTTTTAGAACACAATTTATTGTGGTTTTAAAAACACATCAATATGTCCATCAGTTTAGAGACAGGTTAAATGAAAATGGCACATCCATATAATGGATTAATATGTAGTCAGAATGAGATGGATCTGTGTGGGCCAATATGAAAAGATTTCTAAGACACATCATTAAAGGAAAAATGCCAGGTATAGAACGATATGTACAGTATGATACCTTATATGTTAAAACACACACATATATGTAGAGATGGGTACACGTATATATTCAGGTATTCTTTCTTCTGTAAAGAATCTCAAGAAGTGGTTAACAGTGGTTAACTTTCAGTAAATGGACCAGCTGGGGTGGAGAAATAGCTTAACAGAGTGGAGTGGCATTTGGGAGAAAAACCAGGGCCTAGTTTAGGTTTCTTATACTCCACAGTATTAAAAAACTTAATAAATATTCCATAACTATTTAAATGGGTTTCTAAGTTAGTGTTTTCAATAGCAACTGGGTATGTGGCCAAAGAGGGAAGAAGAAGAGAGTTCTTAGCAGAGCAATCCATAATACTTTCAGCCAGCTAAGTTAAAGGGGAAGTATTCCAGTCTACATAAAAGAAATTGGTCTCTCCAAAAAAAAGTTTACTGTGTGTTAGGAAGGAGGAAGAAGTGGAAAAAAGAAGAGTAATAACTGCTTCATCTGGGTTTTTAATTGAATTTGAATTTTTTTCTGCTTATTTTACTTCAGAAAAGAGATTTTGATAAGAGAAACTAGTCCAAGCCTGAGAGTATGAAGAACGAAAATGTCCTAGCTATCCAGAAAGTCGGAAGGATCACTCTTATCCCTGCCCCATCCCGCTAGCCAATGGAAAGGCTAGAAAAGAGGTGCGTGGAGGAAATGTTGACAGACCTACTTAGCAATAGGCCCTGAAGTGTGAGGAATATAAACCAGCCGCAGAGAACAGGCCTTCAGGAGCTGCTGGTGGCTCCGTTTCCACTGAGCAGCATGACTCCTTTGTTTTCTTGGGCCTGGGAAAGGAAAAATGTCTTTTGCTCTTGTGTACAGTCTTGAACTGCAGCTTCATTAATCCATTTCATGGTCAGGGCTATTGTGGCATATTTGATTATTTATCCAGACAGTATGAAGAGATAAGGCAAAACTGAGACTCCAAAGAATCCACTGAACTGAAAGTATCACCTGTCACACACCTTTTGTTGTGACACACATAGAGGCTTTCAATTGGCCAAAACCCATCCTCAAGTCTGTACACAAATCCTATAAAATCAGCATGACTTTAACGTTTTTTTCCTACCTGATGGTAATCCCATAAAGCACTGAATCTCCCCCTCTTCTCACTCACCATCCAAGCATTCTGTGCTGGGGCAGAAGAGGGCAGGTTGGCAAAACGAGAAAACTTATTGGATAATTTCTAAATGCTGAAGCTTCTTCAGGGAAGCAAACCTCCCACCCAGGGCAGGTTACTTCAGCTAGTTACAGCACAGGGCTAAAGAGGCCAAGGTCATGAGCTTGTTTACCCTGAGGGCCAATTAACTTTGATCTACTTTATGGCCTATCTACTTTATCCCTCAATCCAAACAGCTGTTTCAAAAATGGATGCCCTTGACGACAAGGGGGACTGTTTCAAAGTAAAATAGATGTAACAGTTCAAATTTATCATGCTCCTGAAAAATGACACAAAGGATATTAGAAACATTATGAACTCATTTTTCCACCAAAATAATTCTTTGCAAAAAATCAAGTCACCTAGCACATTAAGAATGTTGCATTCATTCACAGGGACTAAGTTTTATCAAATTCTAGACCCTTTCTATCTCACTATTTTATATAAAACTAAACTGAATCAATGTTTTAGACACTATTTGATCTGAGCATTCTTCATGCTAATTAGATACTGATTTTCTCTTTTATAAATTGATAATTATTTGAATTGACCCAGTTCCTCCTTCACAAATACATTCTTCACCCACAGACTATGCATAAAATACCTCTGTTTTCAATGGGTTGCAGAACTCAACACTGATGCTTTCCTATCATTAAAAAAAAAAAAAAGATACAAATTTACAAACTGTCTTTCCTCACACTTCTACAAAAGTCCTTGTTTTTTAAAGTTTCCTATGCAATCCACAAATCCAGACCTAGAACAAACTTTGAGTCTATCTGACATACTCACCTTGACCCAGAATTAACTGGGGGCTACCTCACACACTGTCCTAGAATTAGCATCGAGGGTCATCTTACACACTCATCTTGAAATCAGAGCACGTCTTGATCTCAAGATAATAAAAGGAAATTTTGGCCAGGCACGGGGACTCACACCTGTAATCCCAGCACTTTGGGAGGCTGAGGTGGGTGGATCTCTTGAGGTCAGGAGTTCAAGACAAGCCTGGCCAACATGGTGAAACCTTGTCTTTACTAAATATACAAAAATTAGCCAGGCATGGTGGCACATGCCTGTAATCCCAGCTACTAAGGAGGCTGAGGCAAGAGAATTGCTTGGACCCAGGAGGCAGAGGTTGCAGTGAGCCAAGATCCAGCCTGGATCCAGCCTGGGTGACACTGCATTCCAGCCTGGGCGACAGAGCAAGACTACAAGAAAGAAAAGAAAAGGGAGGCGAGGAGAGTGGAGGGGAGAGGAGAGGAGGGGAGGGGAGCGGAGGGGAGAGGAAAGGAGGGGAGGAAGAAAATTTTGAAATTTTGCAATGCTCGAAATAAGAATCACCACTTCTAATGAACAGCTACATGGCTTCCTTACTGATAGCAGTCTGTCCTCCAAGGGAGGAGGAAGTTTCACCTTCTTTCTTCCTCCCAGCCACCTAATAGGTGTCTGTGAAAGACTGAGAGAAGAGTCTAAGCGGGGCACCAGATCCACCAGTGCCAGGTGTACAATTCTGCCAGGGGGCTGGAACAGGACCATCCCTTACAGAAACTGCTCCACCTATCACGGCCCATTTGTCTTCAAAGGAGCACTGAATCCAGGCCTCAGGAAAGATGCAGATAATTCCCTAAAGGATGAGCCCTCTTTTGTAATGATCTGGGAAAATCATCTCACATCACTCTGCTCAGAGAGACGTATGCTGACCATGTATATTTTGATCCAAAACCTGAGACATGTGGCTGAACCATGGATGTCATACATCAAATCAGACTAAGGACAGAGAATTTGGAATATATAATCCAGACCCTTTTTCCCATCCTAGATTTTCCACTCTCCCCAGCTTCTTTAGAGAACCCTCCCAGTTCTCCACGGGCTATCAAGCTACCCCACAGTTTCTCTGTTTACCCCCATAAAGGACAGAAACATATCATATAAAATAAGGTGCCCCAAATCCCTGAAACCGTAAAGGATTATATATAAACATCATTTTATTTAGTAAAACTTTACATAGTATATAGTTTTCCCCATACTACTTGTTTATGAGGTCACTAGGAAAACCCATATTCTTTTATGTCTTCCCTCTCCTGTTTATCTTTGATATCCTCCCTTCTCCCCCACTAGATTTTTCCTTCTTTCCTATCCTATAGTACAGAGCCCCTTTTCTTCTTTACTGTATAATTCTAAACACAAGCGCTGCCAATAACCCTAAGCTATGCTGCATCATGCTGATTTGCACCAGCTGTGCCTTATGGCGGTTAACCCATGCTTATAACAGGGTCTCCTTAGATCTTCCTGTGAGAACAAAATCCACATATACATCTAAAAGTCACAACCAGTGGGGTGGAAAGTGAGCCAAAAATAAATAGATCCTGCTTTGAACTACTGATCACATTAAATAAGAAAAAAATAGAGAGCTAGAGGAAAGAAAAATGCTAACCAGAGCTGCAACTTAAAAATTTTCGTGGACACATGAAACAAACTGTAAAGGTAATCTATTCCTTCAAACATCCCACTTCCAAATGAAATGTTAATTTTCTCAATATTAACAGGGTTGGGGAGAAAGGAAGATCAGGGTAGGGAGTGGAGTAAAGGAAGACTACCATCATGAAGAATTCAAATGACAATAAAAAGTACACAAAACTCAAATGACAATAAAAAGTATACTCTAAAATTAAAAGATAATGGCCAGGAACTTTGTCATGTAATTAGAGTTTGCAAAGCTTAGAGTCTTTGAGAATCTTATATAATTACAAAAACCAAGTCCATAGAGCAACAGTTGGGAATTAGAGTACAATGATGTTATTCTGCAACTTTGGGCAAATCACAATCTCAGATCATCAGTTTTACTATGAGCTCCCTCCCTGAGGAGTCACAGGCAAGGTCACCAAATGGTTTGTGTATACTGAATTGTCTGGATCGCTTATTTTCCATTATGAAACCTTCTGTAATGGTCCTGTGTTTGAACATGATCAGACATTGCAAACGACTGTCGCTGGAATGTAACCCTCCTTCATCCCTGCCCCAGAGTAACTGTGTTCTAGATTCTCCAAACCAAACTCAGGTTGCCCTAGCTCCATAGGATAATGGATACATGCCACTGGTTTTGTTAAAAGAAAAATCTTCCAGATTGTAAAATTATTTATTAGTTTCACAAACTCTGGCTAACCTCAAGATCAGGGACACAAACATGATCCATCTGATGCAAGAAAATGTCAGCAGTCTAAGAAAAATAAGATAAAGTTAACTTTGTATTACAAAGCTCATGTACTTATAAGTTAGGTTCCCAAAGGCCATCTTCAAGTCTGTTTCTCTGAAAGTCCAAAAAGAAATTAAACAAAATGCTAATATCTTCTGCTGATGGTAAGCAGAACTGGTACACTTTGGCTCAGGACAGCTTCAATCCATCTATAAAAGTCCTTAGGTTGAAAATGTGTAGGAGAAAAAGCCTCTATGCTCATTTTATTCACTTGAAACAGAGTAAGTTTCTGTCCACTAAAAATAGCAGCACCATGATTCTGGGTTCCCCAGAAACCACAGCATTCCATCAGACTTCAAGCACTGAATTATTGGTGCCTAAGCACCACAACATTAGTACAAAAAAGAGAGACCTCGCTAACAGCGACAGATGGGGGTCATGTTTTGGTGGATGAACTCTCCCCAGGAGGTCCAAAGCTTCATGGCCTTTCATGATCAGACCCCTGCCCTCCTTGCAAGCCTTGTTTGTCCCCACACCTTCTATGTTGAACCCTATGTTCCATCCATATCGAACTATTCTTCCTTTTCCATTCCCTCTAGCCTCTGGTAGTCACTTTTTCCTTTCCATGGGACACTCCCCACCTCCATCCCTCATTCCTATTCATTCTCTGTCTGCCAGTTTATACATCACTTACTCTTGTACATCATTAATTCCTCTTAGCTTTTCCTAATCTCCTAAATTTAGGTAAAATGTGCCTCATAATGTGCTCCGTTACAACCTTGTATTTCCTTTCAATTGCTCTGATCACGTTTTTTTAAAAAAATCTATATTCCCCACTGAACTGTAAGCTCCATGTCAGTCCTGTTTATAGTAGTTGCTCAACAAATGTAACTCAACTGAATGACTCAATTCACTATTCTATATTTATAAAGGTAGGAATCAATTGATTTTTGATGTTTTATTTAATAATATCTGTCATTTTATTTAATGCTTTTGTTTTTTATGTGTTTAATTTTTATAATTGTTAAAGACATAGAAAAGCACAAATATATATAATCATGGTACCATTACTACCACCAGGAATTAACAAATGTTAACAATTTTCCATATTACTTCCAGTCTATTCAAGACTATTTTCAAAGAGCCAAAGATCAAGTGGTTTTGTTGTCAATCCTGAGTTAACTAAAGTGAAGAAAAACAGAAATAATATTGTTAAGTCCTTGCTGTATGCCAATCATTGTGCTAAACGGTTCATATACATTGTATATTCAATCTTCCCATAAGGATATTATTATACACATTTTATAGATGAAAAGACTGAGACTTAGAGAATTAACTCTTGCCCAAGGTAATATAGCCAGTAAATGTCAGACCCATGTTCAACCTAAATTGTTTAAATCAAGAATCCATGGGCTTTTCTCTTTATTGACTATATCCTCAAATTCTGCCTATGTTTGGAAGTAACCTGAACTTCCTGAGCCAGAGAATGTGCTTTCACATAAGTTACTCATCCATTCATTTAACAAATATCAATTAAGTGCTTTCTATGGGTTGTATGTTATTATCTCATAAGCGTGCAGAAAATTAAATCAGTGCACTGCATTCACAAGCATTCTGGTTAATTTAGCTGAAAAATAAGAAGTTAAGTGGTGATACACACCATAGAAGTTTTTCCACTGAACAAACATGTAAGCATTAAGGCATATAGAAGAAATAGCATTAGAAGGCGGAATATGTTACCAAAACACCATGGGTTCAGTCCTGCTGCTCACAGCACAGAAAGTCAATCACTGAGACAATGAGTACTGCCAAGGAAGAAGGCTTTAATTGGCTGCTACAGCTAAGGAAACAGGAAATCAGTCTTAAATTCATCTACCTAAGGGACTAAAGTTAGGGGTTTATACAGTAAGGAAGAAATGTAATATTGTATGGGAAAACAATCTCAGGAGGGGTAAGGAAGCAATCATAATGAATGAAGGACCTGACATCTCATTGTCTGGATGCTGTGATCTGGTGAGTTTCAGTTATTTGATACCTTCTGAGAGGACTGGAGGTCCTCTCCTGAGGAAGGAATTCAGAAATAACAAACGTGGGCTGGGCATGGTGGCTCACGTCTGTAATCCCAGCATTTTGGGAGGCTGAGGCAGGTGGATTATGAGGTCAGGAGTTTGACACCAGCCTGGTCAATATGGTGACACCCCGTCTCTACTAAAGATACAGAAATTAGCCAGGCATGGTGGCGTGTGCCTGTAGTCCCAGCTACTTGGGAGGCTGAGGCAGAAGAATAACTTAAACCCAGAAGGCAGAGGTTACAGTGAACCGAGATCATGTCACTGCACTCCAGCCTGAGCAACACAGCAAGACTCCATCCTAAATAAATTTTAAAAAAAGAAAAAAAGAAATAACAAATGGGAGTTTCAAGCTTTAAGACCAGAAGAGTCAATTTCTATGTTTATCCAAAAGAACTGCCTGTGGGACTACTGGATTGCTTTCGGTTAAAGATGGCAAATGACAAGTTTCTCCCAGTCCCACAGTCGTTGTGGTTGTGGTGTGACAAGACTTTATAATGAGATTAGATACTTAAAAATCATCTGTCCCTTATAATTTCTGCAGTGCCCTGGGTTTTTGCTTTCATAACAAAACAAACAAAAAATCAGGAAACATTTCTTTATATGTCTTTTCGGTTCTCAGTTCACATTCTTATGGGTGCTTAGTGGCCGGCACCTGCTTGGTTCTGTAGTTCAGGTCTGGGACAGTGAAGCCTCTGCACCTTCTTCCCTGTGGTCCCTTCAGAAAATGGAAGACACCATGTTCCCTGTCCAAAAGGGGTTACTTGTCTTCGTATGCATACTTTGTATCAAGGGGTTTGCTACACTTCTTCCGGTAAGTTCTGTGCATCTGGCAATCACTCACTTTTGTTGTGACAATATTATCAGCACTTTGAACTTCTTTTAGTAAATTATAATATGTCTGCACTCCCATATGAAATCCTAGCTTTTTTTTCTTTCCCAAGTCTGTACTACCCTCAATTATTCCTTAAAAATAACTTCCCCTCCCACCTTGATACAGCATGACTCTTCCATCATAATGTTTCAAGTCTCTTTGTTTGCCATTTTTTTTATTCCTTGATCACATTTTTACTTTGAAGAAATTCGGATTTGTTCTTGCATTGTATCCATACTATGAATGTTTTGAGGCAACAATGAGTTAGTTTGGAAGCATGACCTGACCACAAGGGTAAACAAGAGTGGGAAGACTCTTGCATGCTAAAAACTCTTTTCATCAGGTTATTTGCTTTTGTTGTCACTATTTTTACTACACACATATGTTGCTGATTCTCAGAAATCCAGTAAAATTATAATGGTTCTTATTGTTGGCAAGCACAAGTCACAGAACAAAACATGTCGTTCTGAGCCTTGGGTCTGCTCTTCTACGATATCAGAGAAAACACCATTAATTCCCAGAAATCCTGTCACTCACGTGCTCATCTCAGGGTGAAGCACAAACAGGCAAAGATAGTTATATGCCCATTCCTTTATTTGTTAATTAATTAATTCAACAAACATCTCAACATTGCAGTGGTATAAATTGGATAAGTGCAGTTCCTTGTGTTAGAAGCTCATAGTCTACTAGAAAAGAATATAAAACAAATAACTGCCATATAATGTAATAAATGTACATAAAGGAAATGCAGAAAGAAAGGAAAAAATAAAGGAGAGAAAGAAGAAAAGAAGGGAGGGAGGAAGGAAAAGAATAAATGATAAGGGCACACAATGTGGTCTGCGGAGAGATCAGGGAAAACTTCCAGAGTCTGAAGGATGAGCAAGAGCTAAGTGTTGTGAGAGAACAATATAATGTACAAAGGCATTGGGACAATCAATATCAGAGTGCAATTTTTTTTAAAGAATGTTAACTGTTTCCTATACGTGAGCCCGCCACCCCCAAAATCTCCCCCTTTCTGAAATTTTCTTCATCAGCAAAGTTTCCTGTCGACCAAGGTTTCCCATCAACTAAAGCGGGTAAATTTCTCAGATGCCAGGACATGGGAGTAGAGTTTCCAGTGAAGGTTTTTCCATTTCTATTGCTGTAGGAAGAACTACTAACTTTCCCAGATACCCTACATCTGTTAGCTAAGGAAAAATTTAAATAATATCATTTCTTTCTCATTTCTGCCCTCTTAAAGTGAAATGACAAAAGTTCCCTTATCCCCTTCCCAGGACGTGTGACGGGGGCGTGGCTCGCTTCTTCAGTGTCCTGCTGCTCAAACCTCTAGGGGAGCGTACCGACATGGGCTCCAACCCCACAGCAGAGTTTACAGTTCCTCAATCCCAGTGGGCATGTGTTACAAGGTGCTTCTTAGTTTGCCATCTATAGGCAGCTTGTGTTAACCAGCTCAATTAGACCCTCCACCTTGTCACAAGAACAGATGGTTTTCTGTATCCCGGGTTCTTGCCTTGGAAGAATCGTGGGCTTGGGGAATAAGTGCAAAGTTTTATTGAGCAGAAGTAGCTGTCCGATGGGGGAGCCAGAAGGGAGATGGTTTATCCCTAGAGTTGGGTCGCTGGGCAGCAGGAGCTCTCCTGGGACTGCCCTGTCCAAACTCCGTCTAGACCTGCTGGTCAATAGCCTTCCACAGTACGTGTGTCCGTCAGAATGTTCTTCCACTGGCGTGTTCCCCTCCATGTCCTCTCACCGTACAGCTGCTTGTGTCTTCTTCACCTATTTGCTCCGCTCCATGTCCAGCCAATTCTGTCTCTGCCTTGCTAGGGTCTCGGGTTTTTATAGGCCCAGGATGGGGGCATGGCGGGCCAGGGTGGTCTTGGGAAATGCAACATTTAGAAGTGAAGGCACAAGTCCTGTCCTCACCTAGGTCCGTGGGGGTGGAGCCCTAGCCAGGGGCCATTCCTCCTCTACCCAACACTTCCCTTCCCTGCTTCCATATCATTTAAAGGGACAACGCTCTTCCCTTCCCAGCACTCCCATATCAAAAGGAAGGATGAGCTTAAAGAACAGATGCTTCTATTCCCTTTCATGGGAAATATTTCAGTGTTTAAGTTCTTACCCCATCCCCTACCTGTTTATTGCCTGATGTCAAGCTTCTCTTGACATACGGAGTTTTCAAAGGAATAAAAAGGAGACTCCAAGTTTTCAAAGGAATACAAAGGAGACAGTGAACATATTTTGGGAAACAATAGGCTAAAACAGAACTGCCTTGCAAACTTTGTCTTAGAGACCTAAGGCCCCAAGAATGAATAATTTCCAGGCCCTGAAGAAACTGGTCACTTTTCCTTTTTTTTTTTTTGTTTTAATTTTTTTTTTTCTTTGTTTACTAAATTCCACTGGAGTTTACTTAGCTCTCTACACTAAAATGTAAAGCAACGTTCATGTCTGGTATAGTGAAAGCAGGACTCATTCTAGGCCTGGGAGCCAAACAGAGGAGGCTAAATTGGCTGCAAATGTCCAACAGATTTTTACAGGACCAAGCTCTCTAGAAATAAGTCCTATCTCATTTTATCCTCTTGGAGAAGTTTTGCCTTTTCCCATTCAAATAACCATCACCTGAACAACCTGAATAAGCAGCCAGGATAAGGTAAGGTTTATAACCCAGCCTTCCACTTGGGTTCAGGAACACTTCCTCTGAGAAGCACAATGCTTACTGGAGTATGGTACCACCTCATCCACAGGAGACAGAGGGAGTAGAGATGAGTGGTTCTAACACTGAAACCAGCCCAATTGTCTCATAGAGCTGATCTTTATGGTTTCTTTTGACTGATCATAGAAATTGACCCTCCCAGGCTTAAAATTTGAAAAAGTTACATTTGTCTTATCTGGGTTCCTTTCTCAGGAAACCAACCGTAAGACCTCCCGGGAAGTATCAAGGAACTGAAACTTACCAGATCAACACATCTGGACAATGAAATGCCACACCCCTCACCCATCATGATTGCCTGACTTCCTACTTCCTGTTGCCCAACTACTTCTTTTCCCTCGCTAATTCCTGTCTTCCCACACATGGTTACATTTCTTCCTTGCCACATAAACCCCTAATTTTAGTTGAGGAGATGGATTTGAGACTGGTCTCCTGTCGCCTCAGGTGAAGCACCCAATTAAAGCCTTCTTCTCTGGCAATATTTCAGTAATTGGCTTTCTGTGTGGTGAGCAGCATGACCTAGACTGGCTCCCTGGTGTTTTGGTAACAGATTTTGGTTCCCTTATTGGGAATGCATGGTCCAGGAGTCTCAGAAGCCCTCCTAAGCAGCTGCCTAAAACCTTTTTTGGCCAGAGATGGGTTTCAGTCTCTCCCTCTCTCTAACATCACTGCTGGCTCCAACTTTTTTCCTGATTGCCTAGGAAGAACAGCCTTTGAAATTTGTCATCTGCATCTGGACAGATGATGTCTTTCCTGGGTAACAGACAGCAGGATCTGGTCCTCTCAATTAGGGGAATTCTGAAGGAGTTTCCTTTTGCAGGTTAAACAAGCCCAACCAATTGAGAAAGAAATACACCTCCACTGTTTCAGTTTGGACATGCTTGGGGCTTGTTGCTGCAGCAGTGGGACGGTGTTGTGATGATTGTTCACGTGTGTGTGTTAATAAAGTCATGGGAAATCAGAATTTTATAAACTGGTCTTTTGTAGTACTATTTTGCCCCAATATTCTTTGCAATCTATAGAAGTGTGGCCTTTCCATGGGCCTCATTTTTATGTTTAATGAAAAAGTGGAATGGAATTTCATGTATCCAAGCTTTTATGCTGTTGTTCTAAGCTGAGTCCGGCCTAGTTAATACATGATGTTCTATGGTGCTGTTCGAGCTGTTTTCTTTGGAGTGTGAGGAGGTTTGGCCTTTAAAAATCAAACTGCCACAGAAACTGCCTTACCCAAAATTTTGGGTCACCGCCTTCATTAGATTACCTATCAGGGCAAACAAACTGTAGCCACGTGAACGTGTTTGTAAACTGTTGAGTTTGTATTACTAACTCATGGCTACAGAGTTCCAAAGTAAAAACTACTGGAGCTTTATTTTTGTGTATTATGTTTACGTATAACATTTACTATATGTTGTGTCTACCAAATTGGCTTATAAATAAAAGAAAGCTCATAAATCTATCCAAGCATGTTTCAAGTTCATGTTACTTAACTAAATCTTTAATAAGCAATCTAGCTTTAAAATTATTGGTAAGATAAAAATAATGACTTTGGAATTGTCAGCATACATTTTTGCCTGGGTTTTGTATTTGTCTCTGTAGATATTTTGAGGTGTCAGGGTTTGGTACCGAAGATTATACAGTTATAAACTTAGCCAAAACAAAATGATCTTTGTGCAATTTTTGCCAAATAAGACAAATTTAATGTTGGTTTAATGAATATAGCTGAGTCTTCTGAGTATTAGTGAAAATGTGTCCGGAATTGGTGGGTTCTTGGTCTCAATGACTTCGAGAATGAAGCCACGGACCCTCGCAGTGAGTGTTACAGTTCTTAAAAATGGTGTGCCCGGAGTTTGTTCCTTCAGATGGTCAGCTGTGTCTGGACAGTGGGTTTGTGGGCTCGCTGTCAGGAGGGAAGCTGTAGACCTTTGTGGGGAGTTTTACAGCTCTTAAAGGCAGCGTGTCTGGAGTTAATCCTTCTTCCCGGTGATAGTCTCGCTGGCTTCAGGAGTGAAGCTGCAGACCTTCATGGTGAGTTGCTTACAGCTCATAAAGGTGGAGTGGACCAAAGAGTGAGCAGCAACAACATTTATTGCAAAGAGCGAAAGAACAAAGCTTCCACAGTGTGGAAGGAGACCCAAGCAGGTTGGTCCTGGCAAGCTAGGGCAGCCTGCTTTTATTCTCTTACTGGCACCACCCACATTCTGCTGATTGGACCATTTTACAGAGAGGTGATTGGTCCATTTTACAGAGCACTGATTGGTCCGTTTTACAGAGAGCTGATTGGACCATTTTGACAGGGTGCTGACTGGTGCATTTATAATTCCTGAGCTAGACACAGAGTGCTGATTGGTGCATTTACAATCCTCTAGCTAGACATAAAAGTTCTCCAAGTCCCCCACTAGGTTAGCTAGATACAGAGTACCAACTGGTGTATTTACAAACCCTGAGCTAGACACAGAGTGCTGATTGGTGTATTTACAATCCTTGAGCTAGACACAGAGTGCTAGACGGAAAAGTTCACCAAGTCCCTACTAGGTTAGCTGGATACAGAGTACCAATTGGTGTATTTACAAACCCTGAGCTAGACATAGAGTGCTGACTGGTGTACTTAATAATCCCTTAGCTAGACATAAAGGTTCTCCAAGTCCCCACTAGACTCAGAAGCCCAGCTGGCTTCACCTACTGGAGCCTGCACCAGGGCCACTGACAAGAGCTGCCTGCCAGTCCCCTGCTGTGCACCCTTACTCCTCAGCCCTTGGGCGGTTGATGGGGCCATGTGCTGTGGAGCAGGGAGCTGCACTCATGGGGCCACGTGGGAGCCCACCTCAGTCAAGGAGGAGGTTTGGGCATGGCGGGCTGCAGGTCCTGAGCCCTGTCCCGTGGGGAGGCAGCTGAGGCCTGGCAAGAACTTGAGCACAGCGCAGGCCGGCTGGCACTGCTGGGGGACCCTGCATACACGCTGCACCTGCTGGCCTGGGTGCTAAGCCCCTCACTGCCCTGAGCCGCCAGCTCTAGGCGCCACTGCGAATGCAGGGCGTGGGCCCGCCCAGCCCATGACCACCCTCACTGGAATTCGCACTGACCTGTGAGCACCGAGGGCAGCCCCAGTTCCTGCCCGCGCCTCTCCCTCCACACCTCCCCGCAAGCGGAGGGAGCTGGGTCCGGCCTCGGCCAGCCCAGAGAGGGGCTCCCACAGTGCAGTGGCAGGCTGAAGGGTTCCTCAAGCGCCACCAGAGTGGATGCTGAGGCCGAGGAGGTGCCGAGAGTGAGGGCTGCTAGCACATTGTCACCTCTCAAAAATACCCATGTAGTTAACTTTAAGGACCTTACTGGTATTCACAGGTTACAAAATTGTTAACAAGGAAATGATGACTAGCTTTGTCTAATATCTCAGTTCTCATGAGTAATCTAGGTAAAACTGTTAAAAAATGAAAAAAATGAATGAAATAGAAATGGAATGATGTAATTTAAAATCTTAAAATCATTTTTTATGTTAATTAGATGTCTAGGTAATTCCCAATTAAGAAAAGGTTATGATACAGGGAAACATGCTTCTAAAAATTGTGGAATTGGTCCTTATCTATAAAATGCTAATATCTTATGTGACAGTTCAGGATTTCTTGCTTCCTAGGTTTTCACTAAAATGTAAGGATACTAAGAATAAGAATTGTAGTTAATATGTAATATGTAATTCCATATATAAAATTGTTGAGAAAAAAAATAATTTTGTTTAATTCAAAAGTTACTGGCTGGCTCATGCCTATAATCCCAGCACTCGGGGAGGCCAAGGCAGGAGGATCAGTTGAACCCATGGGTTCGAGACCAGCCTGGGCACCATAGTAAGACTTCGTCTCTACAAATTTTTTTTTCTAATTAGCCAGGCATGGTGGCATATGCCTGTAGTCCCAGCTACTCGGGAGGCTAAGGTGGAAGGATTGCTTGAGTCCAGGAGGTTGAGGCTGCAGTGAGCTATGATCACACCACTGCACTCCAGACTGCACAACAGAGCAAGGCCCTGTCTCAAAAAAAAAAAAAAATTATATAAAGTTTAGTTCAAATTATGGGCTTGAAAATGTTATTTATGAAATAAGGTAGAACAGAACCAGTAAGTAGGGGAGAGAGATGTGAAGAAAGTTATGCATATGAAGATGTATTTTCGGTTTTAAAAAAAAAGTTTATAAAGTAAAAAAGAATTTTATATGAGAAAGAATCTTGGAATGGTAAATTTTTGTCCTAAAGTAAAATAACTGGCTATTTAAAATAAAGAGATTTTAGGACAAAACAGAAAGTCCATGCATGGTCTTTCTGTTGGTCTGTGTAAGTCATATGTAGTTTTTTTTTTTTTTTTCTGTTTCTCTGTGTGTCTACCTTCATGCACATACAGAGAAGATAGAAGTTTAGACAGTAAAATATTCTTTAAAACCTAAGAGAAAATTTGAGATATTGGGCTAATTAACATTGCTCATAGTTAAAGCTCTTAGCCTTGATAAAGTAAAACAAGAAATATTATAAAGAAATACATGGCAGTTTGGCAATTTTTTTTTTTTTTTTTTTGAGACGGAGTGTCACTCTGCCACCCAGGCTGGAGTGCAGTGGCGCTGTCTCAGCTCACTGCAACCTCCGCCTCCTGGGTTCAAGCAATTCTCCTGCTTCGGCCTCCTGAGTACCTGGGATTATAGGTGTGCACCACCACGCCCAGCTAATTTTTGTATTTTTAGTAGAGATGGGGTTTCACTATGTTGGCCAGGCTGGTCTCCAACTTCTGACCTCAGGTGATCCGCCCACCTTGGCCTCACAAAGTGCTGGGATTACAGGTGTGAGCCACCATACCTGGTCAGCAATTCTTTTTTAATATTGTTGAGCATGAAGCCAGATTTAGCATGGAGTCAAATTTCACTAAATGCTTGCATTGATTTGTTTCACACTATATTTTCTATTCTGCATAGATAGTACTAGCACTAAAGTACTTAACTGATCACATCCCTGAAGTGAATTTCTTAATTGCACAAAATGTATAGTGGTGTTGGTGGACTTAGACATTCATTTGTATATCAGGAGCAAAATATCCATCATATGCTTTTGTGTTTTAGGCTGTGGGTAACACTTTAGCCTCCAAGGTAAACTGAGTAAGAGAAAAATTTGGGGTTGGCTTCCTGTGTATCTGTTTCTGTTTTTAATTTTCATTTATTTGCTGTTTGTTCTCTTTTCAGTTTTACTTATATATACATATATAAAACCATTGATGGTCTTTACTTTCTTTTTTTTTTTTTTTTTTTTTTGAGACAAGATCTTGCTCTGCTGCCCAGGCTGAATAGACTGGAGTACAGTGCCATGATCATAGCTCACTGCAACTTCAAACTCCTGGGCTCAAACTATCCTCCCACCGCAGCCTCCCAAGTAGCTGGGACTACAAATGTGTGCTACCACACCTGGCTAATTTTTTTTTTTTTAATTTTTAGTAGACACAAGTTCTCATTAGGTTGCCCAGGCTGGTCTCAAGCAATCCTCCAACCCTGGCTTTCCAAAGTGCTAGGATTACAGGGGTGAGCCACTGTACCCAGCCATGCGTTTTTAGTTTCTAATGAAAAACTTGCATTTGGTTCTGTGAATAGCCATTTGGTTTCCCATGTATTTCCAACATTCATCATTTGCTCTATTTATCTAAAATTCCTAAATTACCTTCGTCAAGCCTCAAAAAAAAAAGAGCACAATAGTCTTTTAAACTTGGATTGGTTTTGTTCTCTAATGATCTATAAGATCATTAGCATTGGTTATGCTCTCCTTTAAAGGTCTGTAAGAGTTTATAAAGCTCCTGGACAAAATTAAAAGACTTACTTTTATAAGTTCTGAACAGAAATAGTACAATATTTTGTTATTTGGAAAAGTAGATGGGAGTAGATATGTTTAAATGGTGTTTATTTCCAAGGTAATTCAATTTAATCAATAATTTGAGTTGGTTTCAGATCTTTTCCTTTAGGAAATGAGGAAAAACTTGATATGGGTACAAAGTTGTAATGTTCAGGAAACACTGACCCTGTCCTTTGGAAAATTATATTCACTGGGGTTTCTCCCAAATTACTTTAGCTGTGTTTACCATTATTCATATTAAGTGACAGTCACTTGAATTAAGTAGTATTTTTTAAAAAGTGAAACTTTCTACTGATTTTTTGGTCCCAAACCTTATCACTGTTGGGCCTTCATGTGTGTACTTGACAACAAAGTATGTACAAGTGTTGTACTGGTTTGAAGATTCTAGTGGTAAAAGTTACCCAATCAGTTGTTAGTACTGTATCTAGAAACCAATCTTGGAAATGTGTGATGATACTTTTTTAAAAAGCTGAAAAGAAATCATGTGCTTGTTCTTACTTTGTCCCTGTTTTGTTATATAGTATTTAAGTGAAAGTAGGTTATTTACCCTCATACTGAATTTCTAAAACTGATGTTTACATTTACCATTTCTCAAATGATGGAGAGAAAATTTAATTATCTTACTTTGGTAAGTTTGGCTTAGGACCTATCATATTTTTTATGCTTTTGGTCACAGTTCTATCACTAGAATTCTAGCAATTAGACATATGCAAGGAGTAACATGAACCCTTTAATACGATGGTTTGAAGTCCTGCAGGCAGTAACAACTAGATACCAAATCGTAGTGTTTTAATTTGTGACATGATAAAGAGAATGATAGTATAAATATCCTATTAACTAAGCCTCATGCTGTTAAGTTATAGAACTTTGACTCTTGGGTCTGAACAAGAAACCAACTCCTACTAAATCTTGAACACTAATACCAGTCAAAGCCCTACCTTAAGACCTGGGAAAAAGTGACAATCAAACTGCTTTGGTGAGGCACAGGACTAGAAATTAAAACCATTCAATCCCCCTAGACCCAGGGAGTATTATGGAAGGGGAGGTCATGTGAGATTGTAAGGGTCGATTTTGAGGGATAAAAATGGTTCAGAGTTTTCCTATAAATTAAACGTTAACATCAAAAGCACACTGCCGCAAGGCCAGCATGTTGGCCCCTGTATCAGATTAACAGGGTTTTCTTGGAACATTGATCTTTTCTTCAATAGAAAATTGTAAAAAGTTATAAAAGGTTTATGGAAATCTTACCTATGGTCAAACTGATTAAAATTAGATAATTTGTTTATAAGATTTCATTAAAATTAGCTTTAACATTAATAATAAACCATATAAAGGTAATCTCTTTTGAACACAATTTTTGTATAATATTAATGAGATAATAAAAGATTTTTGTTTACCTTTTGAGTAAACTCCAGGAAAAAAAAAAAAAAAAGGAGGTAAGAGAGACAGATTTAGTTGGCCTCATGCTATCTTTATTAGCTCTTACTGTATGGGATACTGACTCTCCTTTCTACCAAAGAGTAAATGTTTTTGTTTTATTATTTTGGCTAAATGAATGACTATTTTACAGTGACCTATGATCCTATTTTGTGATATCAAGTGTCTTAAACCTTTGGTATTTGACAAGCTTCCTAAAAGCAAAATTTCAAGTTCTAAATTCAGTCCTTTTGACCTCAAACTATCTTTTTAAAGATATTTTTTAAAGATATTGGGTCCACTGAGGTCCAAGAGAGACATATTAGGCTTATTTAGTACACAGGAAGCATTGTCAAATGTGAGATGGTGGTTTTTTGTTTGTTTGTTTGTTTTTTGAGACAAGTTTCACTCTATCACCCAAGCTGGAGTGTAGTGGCATGATCTTGGCTCTCTGCAACCTCCACTTCCCACTTCTGCAACCCCCACTTCAAGTGATTCTCCTGCCTCAGGCTCTTGAGTAGCTGGGGTTACAGGCACATGCCACCACATCCAGCTAATTTTTGTATTTTTAGTAGAGACAGGGTTTCACTATGTTAGGCTGCTCAAACTCCTGACCTCATGATCCACCCACCTCAGTCTGCCGAAGTGCTGGGATTAGACATGAGCTACCACACCTGGCCAAGACGGTGTTTAACTTTCTTTGGGATATTTTTATATAGACATGTTTTAGGATTGTATAAGATTCCTGAAATTCTGATATGTCTCAATATATGTTATTAGTAATAATTATTATTTTTATGTTAAATTGTTGGATGCCACGGAAATAATCAAACTTTCTTGTCAATTGCATCTTTGACTTATAGCTATCCTAAGATTTTTATCATCCACAATTGCTGCTTTGCTTTGATTCTTCTCAAAAAGCAGCTTATAATCAGCTACAACCCAGGGCTTCCTTGGGAGAGTTCATGAAAAGAACTCCTGATTGCAGGTTTCTGATAACTTTGGAGATTGTGCCATTGGACCAGAGAGAAAACTTCCAGGACACTAATTGAAAGGCTGATGTGTTCATAAAGACTGCTAACCTAATATAAAGCAGAGCAAGAGTTGATTGCATGGACTGAACTACAGGAGGACTGAAATAATTTTCATGGCTTTTTTTTTGTTTGAAACGTTACTGATTCTTTTTGTTTTGTTTCTCAGAGTCTTCAGAATTTTTTTCTTTTGAGCAATTTATAGCCTTTAACAATTAAGTAGAGTATACAGAAATGAGACATATTTCTCTCTCTCTGCCAGATTTATCCAGAATTCAGAAACTGTTTGTGAATGTTCTTAATTCATTGCATTGTGGTTATTTGCATAAGATCAGTAAGAATCTGTTTTCTTTTATATTTGGAAACAATTGGAGGCACTGGTTATTTTCTAGGACTTTGACTAAAATGGCATGTTTTGGGATATGAACACACAGCTTTGAGGAACTGACATTGACTTTATAGAGCCAATGAGAACTCCTCAGGAAGATGCCTCATACCTTGTCTATGCAGTTCCTTTGCAGGATCCCTGCCCTGTGATAAGTAGAGAATCACCTTCCTGGCAGGCCCAGGAACCACAAGTTCTTTTGGGGCCTTGGAAGGAGAGGAGTTCACCCAATTCATGCACATATCTGTGACACAGATGGATCCTTGGCTAGGCTTGAGAGGCCTTTGGAGGTTGAGTCTGAGATTCCTTGTGAGAGGTTCCAGCAAAGCCAATGTAGAAGAGTCTATATGGACAATGATTCTTTCTGCAGTTTATGTGGGTAATAAGGCCAAGTATAGTGGGACTGATGTTTATTTTTCAGGTAGGTTGGTCCTGCTATTATTTGTCTTTGGTGGAAGTAGTGGGTTGGAGACATACAGATTGTATCGCAGAAGAAAACTATGGTATTAGATTAACGTTTGATTCCTGGGTGGCCACGTGGTCACCCATGATATGGAGCTGCTCACAATGCCCCGTTTTTAGCATGAAGCATCCTGAAAGATCGACGACCATATTCTCCATGATTCAGGAACTGATAAATAGAAAGACCGGGACCGGAACCAGCCCAATTGTCCCACAGAATTGATGTTTATGGTTTCTTTTGAATAAATATAGAAATTGACCCACTCAGTATTAAAACTTGAAAAACTTACATTTGTATTATCTGAGTTCCTTTCTCAGGAAACCATCAGGCCTCCCAGATAGTAGCAAGGAACTGAAACTTACCAGATCACCACATCTGGACAATGGGATGCCAGACTCCTCACCTATAGTAACTGCCCAACTGACTACCTACTTCCTATTGATCAATTCCTCTTCCTTACTCCTCCCTGATTCCTGTTTTCCCATACAGTTATATTTCTTCCCTGCCACATGAGCCCCTAATTTTAGCCAGTTGAGGAGATAGATTTGAGACTGGGCTCCCATCTCCTTGGCTGAAGCACTCAAACTCTTCTTCCCTGACAATGCTCATTATCTCAGTGATTGGCTTTTTGTGTGGTGAGCAGGAGGACCCTGAACTGAAGTCCTGGTGTTGTGGCAATAATACACCCATATCTGGTCTCCCCTGCAAATAATTTGTATATCTCAACACAATGCTATTTAGTTCAGGCCAATTGTCTTACTTTCCGAAAGGTCACCCTTTACAAATATTAGCAGGGTAGTCTCATTGAAGTCAAACAACTGTGTCACCCAGTAAAAATTCTACAGGCACTTAAAAACAAAGGATCCTGGGGTGTGAGGCTTTCCAAAATGTGAGGTAAATCTTGAATTTAGGCAGCAGGAGTCAAAAGCAACTATTGTACAATTGGTAGGCCCATGTGGTGTAACATTTTGTACTATTCCCCCACTGATTCATTCAATAATAACAAAAGTCTACATCTATTGCTTATTATGTACCAAGCTATATTCCAAGTAATTTACATATTATAGCTCAATTCTCATAACAATCCTATTAGTATACCCACTTTATAGATAAGGAAACTGAAATACAGATTAAGGAATTTGCACATCATGGTCAGTCTGTCTCTAGAGACCAACCTCTTAGTCCCTCTACACATTTTCTCTATTTAATAAGTACTTGTTAGGTTCTCACTATGTGCCAGATATTGTGAATAATATTGGGCACATAAAGATGGATTATGACAGAGGTCCTGCCCTTGAGGAGCTTACATTTTAGTTTGAGAGACAACAATATGTAAATATACAAGTATAGGCATGCAGCTTGTTTTCTTGTGCTTCACTTTATAGCACTTAGCAGATACTATGCGTGTGTGTTTTTTTTTTAATTATACTTTAAGTTCTGGGGTACATGTGCAGAACGTGCAGGTTTGTTACGTAGGTATACACATGCCATAGTGGTTTGCTGCACCCATCAACCCGTCATCTACATTAGGTATTTCTCCTAATGCTATTTCTCCCCTAGTCCCAACCACCTGACAGGCCCCAGTGTGTGACGTTCCCCTCCCTGTGTCCCTGTGTTCTCATTGTTCAGCTCCCCCACTTATGAGTGAGAAATGTGGTGTCTGGTTTTCTGTTCTTGTGTTAGTTTGCTGAGAATGATGGTTTCCAGCTTCATCCATGTCCCTGCAAAGGACACGAACTCATCCATTTTTATGGCTGCATAGTATTCCATGGTGTATGTGTGCCACATTTTCTCTATCCAGTCTATCACTGATGGGCATTTGGATTGGTTCCAAGTCTTTGCTATTGTGAACAGTGCCGCAATAAACATACATGTGCATGTATCTTTATAGTATAATGATTTATGAGCCTTTGGGTATATACCCAGTAATGGGATATCTGGGTCAAATGGCATTTCTGGTTTTAGATCCTTGAGGAATCACCACACGGTCTTCCATAATGGTTGAATTAATTTACACTCCCACCAGCAGTGTAAAAGCATTCCTATTTCTCCACCCCGTCTCCAGCATCTGTTGTTCCCTGACTTTTTAATGATGGCCATTCTAACTGGTGTGAGATGGTATCTCATTGTGGTTTTGATTTGTATTTCTCTAATGACCAGTGACAATGAGCTTTTTTCCCTATGTTTGTTGACTGCATAACAAATTGAAGGTTTGTGGCAACCCTGCATCAAGCAAGTCTTGCCATTTTTTTCAACAGTGTGTGATCACTTCATGTCTCTGGACATTTTGGTAATTTTCTCACAATATTTCAAACTTTTAAATTACTATTATGCATTCAAAGCATGATGTAGGCTGAAAAAGAATTGATCAAAGCTGTGTATGTTCTCACTGCTCCACTCACTGGCCATTCTCTTGTCTCTCTCCCTTTCCTCATGCCTCTCTATTCACTGAGACATGACAATATTGAAATTAGGCCAATTAATAACCCTACAATGGCCTCTAAGTGTTCAAGTAACAGGAAGAGTTACACATCTCTTGCTTTAAATCAAAACCTAGAAATGATTACACTTAGTGAGGAAGGCATGTCAAAAGCTGAGATAGGCCAAAAGCTAAGCCTCTTGTGCCAAATGGTTAGCCAAGCTGTTAATGCAAAGAAAAAGTTCTTGAAGGAAATTTAAAGTGCTACTCCAGTGAGTAGATGAATGATAAAGCAAAACAGCCTTAACGCTGATATGCAGAAAGTTTTAGTGGTCTGGTAGAAAATCAAACTAGCCACAAAATTCCCTTTAGCAAGGCCTAATCCAGAGCAAAGCCCTAACTTTCTTCAGTTCTGTGAAGGCTGAGAGAGGTGAGGAAGCTACAGAAGAAAAGTTTGAAGCTTGCAGCAATTGGTTCATGATGTTTAAGAAGAGATCTCTATACTTAAAAGTACAAGGTGAAGCAGTAAATGCTGAAACAGAAGCTACAGCAAGAGCAAGTTATCCAGAAGATCTAGCTAAGATCATTGATGAAGGTGTCTACACTAAACAACAGATTTTCAATGTACACAAAATAGCCTTATATTAGAAGAAGATGCTGTTTTGGACTATCATAGCTAGAGAGGAAAAGTCAATGCCTGAGTTCAAAGCTTCAAAGAAGAGGTTGATTCTCTTGCTAGGGGCTAATGCAGCTGGTTACTTTAAGTTAAAGCCAATACTCACCATTCTGAAAATCCTAGAGCCCTTAAAAAGTATGCTAAATCTACTCTGGCTGTGCTCTATAAATGGAAGAATAAAGCCTAGATGATAGTACATCTATTTACAGCATATACAGCTTACTGAATATTTTAAGCCCACTATTGAGACTACTGCTCAGAAAAAAAGAAATTCCTTTCAAAATATTACTGCTCATTGACAATGTGGCTGGTCACCCAAGAGCCAGAGATGTGCAAGGAGATTGTTGTTTTCATGCCTGCTAACATGATATCCATTTCACAGCATTTCATAACACAATATCCATTTCATTTCATAGGTCAGAGAGTAATTTTGTCTTTCAAATTTGATTAGTTAAGAAATACATTTCATAAGGCTATAGCTGCCATAGATAATGATTCCTCTGATGGATCTAGGAAAGTAAATTGAAAACCTTTTGGAAAGGATTCACCATTCTAGATGTCATTAAGAACATTCATAATTCATGAGAGAAGGTCAAAATATCAACATTAACAGAAGTTTAAAAGAGGTTGATTTCAACTCTCATGAATGACTTTGAGGAGTGCAAGACTTCAATGGACAAAGCAACTGCCAATGTGATGGAAATAGCAAGAGAACTAGAATTACAAGTGGAGCCCGAAGATAGGCTAAATTGCTGCAATCTCACAGTAAGCTTGAATGGACAACGGATGACTTCTAATGGATAAGCAAAGAATGTGGTTTCTTGAGATGGAAACTACTCCTGAGGAAGTGACTGCGAATGTTGTGAAATGACAACAAAAGATTTAGAATATTACATAAACTTAGTTGATAAAGTAGCAGCAGGGTTTGGGAGGACTGACTTCAGTTTTTTGTTTGTTTTTTAGAGATAGGGTCTTGCTCTGTTGCTCAGGCTGGAGTGCAGTGGTGCAATCATACCTCACTACAGCCTCCTGCGTGAGGATTGCTGAGGTTCATGCAAGCCTCTCAGCCTCCTGAGTAGCTGGGACTACAGGCACATGCCACCACACCCAGCTTTTTTGCCTTTTTTTTTTTTTTTTTTTTTTTTTTTTTTGCAGAGACTGGGTCTTGCTATATGGCCCAGGCTAGTCTCAAATTCCTGGCCTCAAGCAATCCTCCTACCTCAGTCTCCCACAGTGCTGGGATGACTGGTGAGAACCACCATGCCCAGCCTGACTTTGGTTTTGAAAGAAGTTCTACTGTGAGTAAAATGCTATCAAACAACATTGCATGCTACAGAGAAATCTTTCAAGAAAAGACAAGTCAATGGATGTGACAAACTTCATTAATGTCTTATTTTAAGAAACACAGTCACCGCAACTTTCAGCAACCAACCACTCTGATCAGCCGGCAGCCATCAACATTGAGGTAAGACCCTCCGCCAGCACAAAGAGTATGACTTGCTGAAGGCTCAAATCATCATTAGCATTTTTTAGAAATATAGTATTTTAAAATTAAGATATGTACTTTTTTAGATATAATGCTCTTGCACACTTAAGAGACTACAGTATAATGTAGGTATAACTTTTATATGCACTGGGAAAACAAAAGAAAATTATGTGACTCATTTTATTGCAATATTTGCTTTACTGATGTGGTCTGGAAACAAACCAGGTATCCAGGAGGTATGCCTGTGCCATTAATGTGATGAGTCTTTATGAGATAGATATGCAGAGATGTCATAGTACCACACAGGAGGGTCACTAACCCTGACCAGAAAAATCAAGGATGTCTTCCTGGAAGAGGTGATACTTCAGCACATTCTAATACCAACAATGAAATTTAACCATAATGAAAGCTTTAATATCCTCAGTGTCCACCTTTAGTTTAGACTAAGAAACTTATTAAATGCATCATGTCATATTCAGGTGGTCTTAATCACAAGGAATCTTGAGACTGGAAACAAGGGCCAATGGAAAAGAATAAGACAGTGGACAAACTGGAGCTGGAGAGACTTCCCTGACTAGAGGTATGTGTCCCATGGTAATAGTAGGCTGTTTGGTAAGATGTGTCCCAAGGACTGTATTGTAAATATTTTTTAATTTTCTGTATATTATGATGTTTTGATGTCTTTAAAAACTTTACAACTGGGAGAGACTGCCTTCCCTGGGCTAACTAATTCTTAAAGATAACAAAACTCAGAGAGCATGCCTTTGATGTGCAAATTAACCAAGAGCCTTATCTCCTCTGTTTGGCCTGGGTACTTCAGGAGACAGTATTTATCTGCCTTAATCATCCCAGGGCCAGGTACCAGGCAACTAGAAACTACTCCTATAGCCCAAAACCCACCAAAAGTGCTCAAACTAACCAATCCCAAACATTCTGCCTGCCCTGGCATGCCTTTTCCTTGAAAACCCCAATACAGAAGTAGGCTAAGCTTCCCCCTCACTCCTGTCTTCTGCCTCATGACCACCATCATGTCTTCCCATGCAGAATGCCTCCTGTCTCTAGGACCTGCGAGTGTAATAACCTTTTCTTTCTCTGAGCCTCTCTTGTATCTCTTATGGCCGCACATGACTAACCAAACTCAGAAGGAACACAAAATAGGGGCATAGGAAAACGCTGATGTGATTCTGGCAAGCTTTCATATCCAAGGAAGCAACAGGAGTTCACGGACTGGGTAAAAATAGCCAGGTTCCAAATAGACTGTTTACAATTAGACTCCAATTAATAGCTTGGGGTAAGTGGAACAGAGCTCAATTATGCAGAAGACAGAGCTACATGGAGCCTAGCAGAGTTCTAAGTTCTATTTAAACAGGATGGCGTTAAGGGCACCATTTAAATAGGTACAGTTTCTCTGAGAAACTGGGTCCTACTATGAACTGAATATTTATGTTCCCCAAACTTTGTTAGGTTGAAAACAGAAACCCCCCCGCCACCCCCACCACCCCCTCCACCTCCCCTGCCCCCCGCCACCAAGTGTGATATTAGGAGGCAGAGCTTTGGGGAGGCAATAAGGTTATAAAGGTGAAGTCTTCATGAATGGGATTCATGCCCTTACAAAAGAGACCCCAAAGAGCTCTCCACATGAGGACACATTGAGAAGACATCATCTGTAACTCAGAGAAGGAACCTCACCAGAACCCAACTATGTTGGCATCCTGATGTCAGAGTCCCAACCTCCAGAGCTGTGAGAAATAAATTTCTATTGTTTATAAGCCACCCAGTCTGTGCTATTTCATTGTAGCAGTCTGATTGGCTAAGACAGATGATATATAGGAGAACTGAGATAGAAGCCCAGCCACACCAACTGAGACAGCACTTTGAGGAATGGAAGAAGATTATGACTCAGTGGGCATACTGGTATTTGTTCGCATGGGCATTGCAGAGCCAAGGTCTATCAGAGCAAGATTGGCACCAGTTATTGAGCTGAAGTTGATGCCCTGGCCAGGAGTGGTTATGGTCTGGACAAGAAAACTAAATGTAAAATTAGAGCGATTTAACAATTTTGTTAGTTTGCTTCATGAGGAGATAAGAGTATAGAACAAAGATAAATGAGAGGCAAATAAATTTCAGTCTTACTCTGCCACCAAACAGCTATGTATATTTGAACATGTGCCTTAACCTCTAATCTTCATAATCCTTATGAGTAAAATGAAAATGTACCTATGGCTCTGACAAATACATTGATAAATATGAAAGCAGCAAGTACAGATCCTGACACAGAATAGATGCTCAATAAATGATATTTTCTTTTTCTTGTAAACCCAACAGAATATTATTCAGTCTCGATATTCCATGTCTCACTACTGATGTGTCTATTTTACCCATCTCAGAGATTCATACATCAAAGCATTTTTATGTATTAATAACTCCCTAGAAAGTAAATTTCTATCCCTTTGCCTCATGAAAATGTGTGGCAGAGAGAAATAGAAATTCATGCAGAGTCATAAAGAAGGACTCTACCTCTGTCATCAAACCACAATTCAGCAAATAGCTGGCTCTTCACAGTTTAATACAATATACTCCCACTGCTTGCCTAAATTGCCATCCAGTTTTTAAAAACTTCTCTCTTCCTGTCTCTCAGATGTGTATGATTTAATCTCCAAATCATGTATGATGAACACATTACTACTTCCTCCTCCAAGAATGTAATATTACATTCCTGAGCTGCATAGAGAAGAGTTCATATGTCCAGTCTCCATACAGACGTTCACCAGTTTAATTTCACACAGAGAACATCTCTGTTCCATAGCCACAGAGAACATTGCATATCGTTGTGGTATTCTTGTAAAACACTGAACATAGATAAGTCCAGCGCACAGTGGATGACTCAGTGCAAATTCAATCAGCAATTCAAAAAAAAAACCACCCAACTAAGTGTTATCCAATGGTGAGGCAAATGAATCACCTTTGTACCCAAAGATGACAACATTCTGCTTGATGTTACAATTTAGAGGGACAGTGTATTACCATTAAATAATGAAAATAATTCATTAGTCAATCATAAGGTATTTATTTCAACCTGTGTCTAGTGGTACCAGTGCTTTGGGAGTCATAAGTGAAGTAGAATTAAGACTAAGGGGGTGACCTATCAATATGGGAATATAAATTTTTTAAAAAGAAGAAGACTAAGAGGCCTGGTCTCAAGAACAGACAGTCTAGTTGGAGAGGAAGAATCACTATCATGAAAAAAAGAACAACCCCAAATAATCACTACTTGAGCACTGGCTAGCACAGGGTGGACAGAGAAGAGAGAGAGCAATGTGGGCTACAGAGGTTTTGAAGTATTTTCAGCCATCCTAAACATGTCTGACAGACTAGCATTTCTAAAAACAAATCTGAATATGTCACTAGCCTGCCGAAAACTTTTCATTGACTGAGCAGTGCCCACAGGATACTTCCTAAGTTTCTAAGTAAGGCACATGAAGACTTTCGTTATTTGTTTCCTCTTGGCTTCATCTCTTGCCATTCCTCTTCTGCTACAGATGCTCTAAGCGGTAGGACATTCTCTCTGACACTCCCCTTTACAGTTTTCCCTGCTCCAGAAATATTTGCTCCAATTCCCCTTCAAAAATTCCATTTGCCAGGCTAGTTTCTACTTTTCCTTTAAGCGAACCCGGGAGGTCGAAGTTGCACTCCAGCCTGAGCAACAGAGCAAGATTCCATCTCAAAAAAAAAAAAAGAATGAACTCAGGCCAGGTGCAGTGGCTCACATCTTTATTCCCAGCACTTTGGGAGGCCGAGACGGGTGGGTCACCTGAAGGCAGGAGTTCAAGACCAGCCTGGCCAACATGGTGAAACCCCGTCTTTACTAAAACTACAAAAAATTAGCTGGGCATGGTGGCAAGCACCTGTAATCCCAGCTACTTAGGAGGCTGAGGCAGGAGAATCGCTTGAACCCGGGAGGCAGAGGTTGCAGTGAGCCGAGATTGTACCATTGCACTCCAGCCTGTGCAAGAAGAGCAAAACTCTGTGTACAAAAAAAAAAAAAAAAAAAAAAAAAAAAATGAACTCAAGTATCAGCTCACTGAGAAGCTTGCTTTCCTTGACATGCACACCTATGAGTGCCCATACTCATGCTGGATTACATGCTCTAGGCTCTCGAAATACCTGTGGACACTTATTACAGCACACTGTATGACAATGACTGATTTATTTATTTAATTCTGTTCCCTAATCCCATTGCCCGTTTTTTAAGATCAACTTTGTTGAGGTATCATTTACATATAATAAAATATGTCCACTTTAAATGTATAGTTGAATGAGTTTTGACAAATACGTACACCCATGTAATCACCAAACAATCAAAAAACAGAACACATCACCACAAAACATGTCCAATTCTCCCATTGCTTCCTTGCTCATTTTTTTTTAAAAAAAGGTACTGAGATTATGTAAAGATATTTTTCATACTTAACCCTTTGATAAAGATTTCATTATTTTCTACTACATATAGATATTATTCATCTTTTAAATTTTAAATATTTGAATTTTAAAGGCATAGAATAGTTACAGTTAATCACTACATTGAAAACAAAAATAATATTTTCATTTTAAATATACTTGACAAACTGATTTGTGACCACATAAAAACTTTTAAATGATTACAAGATGTCAGTTATGAATATTCATGTGCAAGCAGGCACTTAACTAAATATGGCCAAAAAATTAACTAAATATGGCCAAAAAAATAGACATTCAACATTATCTAGATGCTACTTTCTGACCAAGTGAAGTAATTTTTAAAAAATAAGTTTAAAAATATAATTCATTAGTCAATCATAAGGTATTTATTTCAACCTGTGCCTAGTAGTACCAGTGCTTTGGGAGTCATAAGTGAAGCTTGTGAACTTTTAACTTTTAAGATCACATTTCTAAATAACTCACAGGAGTGTGTAGGACTCAGTTCCAGCAGTACGGTGGACTAAATACCCTAATTGACTCTCCCACTACAAATAACTAAAAAAAAAAAAAAAAAACTTGATAAAACTAAAATATCTTTTATAATACATGACAGGCTGGCAAAAAATTAAGAACTCTTAAAAGCCAAAACATAAATGAAAGCAGAACCCACAGATAGGCACTGAAATCAGCTTCCATTCAGACATCATTGGCCAAACCAGGTAAATTTAAACTTTGTTTTCTGTGACACTTAACTGCCCACCAAAATTCAATTTGTATTTCACTTTCCATAGTATTGAGTCATCACTGGTAAGTAGCAGCTCAGCCAGAGATTACATCTCCCCATCACACATCCTTCATAACTGTATGGAACAATAGGACTAATTCTCAGTCATAGAAGGTAAACTGATACAATGCATGTCTGGTCAAAGAGAGTTAAGAATTGGGTGTGTCTTCTTCAACCTCTTTTTTAGTGAATTGCCAGGTGAATACAAAAGATTCCCAGGTCCCAGAGGATGGTGGAGCTTCAAGAAGAAAGTAGCCTTGGTCCCTAAATTATCACATGAAGAAAAGGGGGACTCCCACCAGAAACACCTAAATTGGACTATTATATGATTGAAAAATAAACTTTTATTATGTTAAGCTACTTAAATTTTATACTGTATGTGTTACAGCATTAATGTTACTCTAACCAACACAGGACTTGTTACCTTAAAGCATGTAGGGAACAATATACAAAGCCCAGGGTTGGCTTATGGGAGAGAATCTAACAGGAAATTCCCACTGCATAAAACTGAGATCCTAAAATGTGATTCCTTCAGCATCAAGGTGAGCTAGTAATACTGTGTCTTCTGTGACAGTACAAGGAAAGTTGAGTATCTTTATATGTGATGCTGAGGAGGGGTAGAGAGGGGGAGTCATTTTCTCCGTAGAATTTACTACCACAAGCATGCTCATCTGTAGATTTCTAGCCTGTAGTCACATTAAGTGGTCTGAAAAACATCAAGCTAAGAATTTACTTTAAAGTAGTTTTCCGTTGGTAGTGCTCCCAGAAGCAAATGCAAATTCTCTCTGGAGAAAATTTCCTTCTTTCCAAGAAATAAAAAATGAACCCACAGTCAAAAATCACAAAACTCACAAAGAAACAAAACACCATGTTCAAGAGCCAAAAGAAACAACAGATAGTACCCTGAGAACCACAGTTCTTAGAATTACCACACTCAGAATACAAAATCACTATATATAATATTGTTAGGAAACAGTACTCCATGGGTCTCTCTTGTTCCTACATGTCTTGCTATATATGCCAAAAGTTCAAGGCCCTGGCTGATCATTACCCAGATTATTTTTCAGGATTGGGCTTGTAGCAAGAAAACTTGAGAGATGAGCTAATACTTCCCTCTTAAAATGCCAGCTTGTTTATTATCCACTATAAAATGGAAAGTTTCCCAAAGTCAGTGTTCCCTTCCTGTGCAAGTATCTATCTAGGCCCATTTCTAGGAATTGGAACATAGAAAACCAAAACAAACATGTTGACAGTCTGGCTGCTGCTCTTGCTGTGAGTAATAAAGTCTTTTGCTCTTAGCCAAGCGTCTCATGTCTTCTTTCAACATCCACAAAACTGTGGATTTTAAAAAATTAAAATCTCATAGCCTTCACAGTTCTTGACAAATATGTCTTAAAAACATAAAAATATAAATAGGAAGCAAGAGATTGAAAAAATTACTAGAAGATTTTTAAAGAACAAAACAAAACTTCTAGAAGTAAAAAAATACAATAAGTGAAATTTAAAAATCAATGATTGAGTTAAAGGACAGATTAAAGCTGAAGAGAGAATTATGGAATTGGAAGGCAGACCTAAGATTAATCAGAATGCAACACAGAGAGGAAAAAGATAGTAACTCTAAAAGAGAGGTTAAGGGACATAAGCAGAGAGTGAGAAAAGCAAACATAAATCTTGTTAGAGTTACAAAAGGAGAATGAGGTAAAATTTGAAAAGAAAAAATTTGGAGATATTTCCAGACTGATGAAATACACCAATTCAACTATTTGAGAAGGCTTTGTACCCCAAAGTGTTAAATAAAAGGAAATGGAAAACCAGAAGACTGAAACTTCAGGACAGCAAAAAATGTAGAGATGATCTAAACAGTTAGAGAGAAAAGATGTCACATTCAAAAGAATACAAATTAAACTTAATGCTAGCTCCCCTTCAGTGCAATGGAAGGCAGAGGACAATGGAAAATTTCCAATGTACTCAAGAGACCTATAATTCTATACTCATCTAAACTATTATTCTGAGAAGCACACAAAATAAAGACATCTTAAGGCCAAAGAGAGGAAAGGAGAGAGAGAGAGAGAAAGGGAGAAAGAGATGCGCTACTGTTAGACCCTCAGAATAAAAAGTATTAAGGAAAAAGAAAAGTGATCTCGAGCTGAGATGCATAAAGAATTGATGAGCAAAGAACGAGATTCTATTTTATATCATCTAGATTTTAAAAATTAAGAAATCTAGGCTTGGCACAGTGGCTCACACCTGTAATCCCAACACTTTGGGGGGCCAAGGTGGGCAGATCACGAGGTCAAGAGATCGAGACCATCCTGGCCAACACGGTGAAACTCATCTCTACTAAAATTACAAAACTAGTTGGGTGTGGTGGTGTGCACCTGTAGTCCCAGCTACTCGGGAAGCTGAGGCAGAAGAATCACTTGAACCCAGGAGGTGGAGGTTGCAGTGAGCCTAGATTGTGCCACTGTACTCCAGCCTGGTGACAGAGTGAGACTCCATCTCAAAAAAAAAAAAAAAAAAAAAAATTAAGAAATCTGACAATTCCAAGAATTGACAAGGATAGGGAATAGGGGAAACTCTTATGCACTGCAGGTGAGAGCATAAATTGGTACCACCACTTTGGAAAACAACTTGGCAATAACTTGAACAAGAGAACTTGCACATATCTACTCAAAATTCACCTAATAGGTATTAACCTGGAAAAACTCTTACATATGGGCAAAAATAAGATATGTAAAGTATGTGGGGATCTGGCAAGATGGCCAAATAAGAACAGCTCCGGTCTGCAGCTCCCAACAAGAACAATGCAGAAGGCGGGTGAGTTCTGCGTTTCCAACTGAGGTACCCAGTTCATCTCATTGGGACTGGTTAGACAGTGGGTACAGCCCACGGAGGGCAAGCAGAAGCAGGGTGGGGCGTTGGTTCACCCATGAAGTGCAAGGTGTTGGGGAACTCCCTCCCCTAGCCAAGGAAAGCTGTGATGGACTGTGCCATGAGGGAAGTTGCTCTCTGGCCCAGATACTATGCTTTTCCCACAGTTTTTACAACCTGCAGACCAGGAGATTCCCTCAGGTGCCTACGCCACCAGGGCCCTGGATTTCAAGCACAAAACTGGGCAGCCATTTGGGCAGACACTGAGCTAGCTGCAGGAGTTTTTTTCATACCCTAGTGGTGCCTGGAACTCCAGAGAGACAGAATCATTCGCTCCCCTTGAAAGCAAGCTGAAGCCAGAAAGCCAAGTGGTCTTGCTCAGCCGGTCCAACCCCCACAGAGCCCAGCAAGCTAAGATTCACTGGCTTGAAATTCTCACTGCCAGCACAGCAGTCTGAAGTCAACCTGGGACCCTCAAGCTTGTAGCAGGAGGGTCATCCACCATTACTGAGGCTTGAGTAGGCACTTTCCCCCTCATAGTGTAAACAAAGCCATCGGGAAGTTTGTACTGGGTGGAAACCACCACAGCTCAGCAAAGCTGCTATAGCCAGACTGCCTCTCTAGATTCCTCCTCTCTGGTCAGGGTATCTCTGAAATAAAGGCCCCAACCCCAGTCAGAAGTGTATAGAAAAAACTCCTTTCTGCCTGGGACACAGCACCTTGGGGAAGGGGAAGCTGTGGGTGCAGCTTCAGCAGACTTAAACATTCCTGCCCGCCAGCTCTGAAAAGAGCAGCAGATATACCAGCACAATGCTCCAGCTCTGCTAAGGGACAGATTGCCTCCTCAAGTGGGTCCCTGACCCCCATTCCTCCTGACTGGGAGACACCTCCCAGCAGGGGATGACAGACACCTCATACAGGAGAGCTCCAGCTGGCATCTGGTGGGTGCCCCTCTGGGACGAAGCTTCCAGAGCAAGGAGCAGGCGGCAGCAACCTTTGCTAATCTGCAGCCTCCATTGGTGATACCCAGACAAACAAGGTCTGGAGTGGACCTCCAGCAAACTCCAGAAGACCTGCAGAAGAGGGGCCTGACTGTTAGAAGGAAAATTAACAAACAGAAAGCAATAAAATCAACATCAACAAATAGGATGCCCACACAAAAACCCCATCCAAAGGTCATCAGCATCAAAGATCAAAGGTAGATAAATCCACGAAGATGAGGAAAAACCAGCGCAAACATGCCAAAATTCCAAAAACCAGAAGGCCTCTTCTCCTCCAAAAGATCACAACTCCTCACCAGCAAGGGAACAAAACTGGATGGAGAATGAGTTTAACGAATTGACAGAAGTAGACTTCAGAAGGTGGGTAATAACAAATTCCTCCAGCTAAAGGGGCATGTTCTAACCCAATATAAGGAAGCCAAGAACCTTCATAAAAGGTTACAGGAACCGCTAACCAGAATAACCAGTTTAGAGAAGAACATAAATGACCTGATGGAGCTGAAAAACACAGCATGAGAACTTCTTGAAGCATACACAAGTATCAATAGCCAAATCAGTAAAGCAGAAGAAAGGATATCAGAGATTGAATATCAACTTAATGAAATAAAGTGTGAAGACAAGATTAGAGAAAAAAGAATGAAAAGGAATGAATAAAGCCTCCAAAGAATATGTGACTATGTGAAAAGACCAAACCTACATTTGATTAGCGTACCTGAAAATGATGGAGAGAATGGATCCAAGTTGGAAAACGCACTTCAGGATATTATCCAGGAGAATTTCCCCAACCTAGCAAGACAGGCCAACATTCAAATTCAGGAAATACAGAGACCACCACAAAGATAATCCTCGAGAGGAGCAACCCCAAGACACATAATCATCAGATTCACCAAGGTTGAAATGAAGGAAAAATTTTAAGGGCAGTCAGAGAGAAAGGTCAGGTTACCTACAAAGGGAAGCCCATCAGACTAACAGCAGATCTCTCTGTAGAAACGCTAGAAGCCAGAAGAGAGTGGGGACCAATATTAAACATTCTTAAGGAAAAGAATTTTCAACCCAGAATTTCATATCCAGCCAAACAAAGCTCATCAGTAAAGGAGAAATAAAATCCTTCACAGACAAGCAAATGCTGAGGAATTTTGTCACCACCAGGCCACCCTTACAAGAGCTCCTGAAGAAAGCACTAAATATGGAAAGGAAAAACTTGTACCAGCCACTGCAAAACCATACCAAAATATAAAGACCAACAACACTATGAAGAAACTGCATCAACTAATGAGCAAAATTAACAGCTAGCATCATGATGACAGGATCAAACTGACACATAACAATATTAACCTTAAATGTAAATGGGCTAAATGTAAATGGGCAATTAAAAGACACAGATTGGAAAATTGGATAAAGAGTCAAGACCTATAGGTGTGCTATGTTCAGGAGACCCATCTCACATGCAAAGACACACAAAGGGGTTGCAACCCTAGTCACTGTAAAACAGACGTTAAACCAACAAAGATAAAAAAAGACAAAGACGAGCATTACATAACGGTAATGGGATCAATGCAACAAGAAGAGCTGGCTATCCTAAATACATATGCACCCAATACAGGAGCGCCCAGATTCATAAAGCAAGTTCTTAGAGATCTACAAAGAGACTTAGACTTCCACACAATAATAGTGGGAGACTTTAACACCCCACTGTCAATATTAGGTCAGTGGGACAGAAAATTAACAAGGATATTCAGGACTCGAACTCAGCTCTGGACCAAGCGGACCTAATAAACATCTGCAGAACTCTGCACCCCAGATCAACAAAATATACATTCTTCTCAGTACCACACAGCATTTATTCTAAAATTGACCACATAATTGGAAGTAAAACATTCCTCAGCAAAGGTAAAAGAATTGAAATCATATCAAACGGCCTCTTAGACCACAGTGCAATCAAATTAGAACTCAAGATTAAGAAACTCACTAAAAACTGCACAACTACATGGAACCTGAACAACTTGCTTCTAAACGACTACTGGGTAAATCATGAAGTAAAGGCAGAAATGAATAAGTTCTTTGAAACCAATGAGAACAAAGACACAATGTATCAGAATCTCTAGGACACATTTAAAGCAGTGTTTACAGGGAAATTTATAGCACTAAACGCCTACAGGAGAAAGCAGGAAAGATCTAAAATCAACAGGCTAACATCACAAATAAAAGAACTAGAGAAGCAGCAGCAAACAAATTCAAAAGCTAGTAGAAGACAAGAAACAACTAAGATCAGAGCAGAACTGAAGGAGACAGAGATACAAAAAATCAATGAATCCAGGAGCTGGTTTTTTTAAAAGATTAGCAAAATAGATAGACCACTAGCCAGGCTAATAAAGAAGAAAAGAGAGAAGAATCAAACAGACACAATAAAAAATGAAACCACTGATCCCACAGAAATACAAACTACCATCAGAGAATATTATAAAAACCTCTACACAAATAAACTAGAAAATCTGTAAGAAAATCCTGGACACATACACCCTCCCAAGACTAAACCAGGAAGAAGTCAAATCCCTGAATAGACCAATAACAAGTTCTGAAATTGAGGCAATAATTAATAACCTACCAATGAAAAAAAAGCCCAGATTCAGATGGATTCACAACCTAATTCTACCACAGTTACAAAGAGGAGCTGGTACCATTCCTTCTGAAACTATTCCAAATGATAGAAAAAGAGGGACTCCTCCCTAACTCATTTTATGAGGCCAGCATCATCGTGATACCAAAACCTGGCAAAGACACAACAAAAAAAGAAAACTTCAGGCCAATATCCCTGGTGAACATCGATGTGAAAATCCTCGATAAAATACCGGCAAACCGAATCCAGCAGCACCTCAAAAAGCTTATCCATCACAATCAGGTCGGCTTCATCCCTGGAATGCAAGGCTGGTTCAACATTTGCAAATCAATAAACATAGAGCTTCTGCACAGCAAAAGAAGCTATCATCAGAGTGAACAGGCAACCTACAGAATAGGAGAAAATTTTTGCAATCTATCCATCTGACAGAGGTTTAATATCCAGAATCTACAAGGAATCTAAACAAATTTACAAGGAAAAAACAAACAACCCCATCAAAAATTGAGCAAAGGATATGAACAGACACTTTTCAAAAGAAGACATTTATGCAGCCAACATACATGAAAAAAAAAGCTCATCATCACTGGTCATTGGAGAAATACAAATCAAAACCACAATGAGATACCATCTCACACCAGTTAGAATGGCCATCATTGAAAAGTCAGGAAACAACAGATGTGGAGAGGATGTGGAGAAATAGGAACGCTTTTACACCATTGGTGGGAGTGTAAATTAGTTCAATCATTGTGGAAGACAGTGTGGTGATTCCTCAAGGATCTAGAACCAGAAATACCATTTGACTCAGCAATCCCATTACTGGGTATATACCCAAAGGATCATAAATCATTATACTATAAAGACACATGCACATATATTTTTATTGCAGCCTTATTCACAATAGCAAAGACTTGGAACCAACCCAAATGCCCATCAATGATAGACTGGATAAAGAAAATGTGGCACATACACACCATGGAATACAATGCAGCCATAAAAAAAAAAAAAGGATGAGTTTATGTCCTTTGCAGGGACATGGAGGAAGCCAGAAACCATCATTCTCAGCAAACTAACACAGGAACAGAAAACCAAACACTGCATGTTCTCACTCATAAGTCAGAGTTGAACAATGAGAACACATAGACACAGGGAGGGATGGGGGGCAAGGGGAGGGATAGCATTAGGAGAAATACCTAATGTAGATGACAGGTTGATGGGTGCAGCTAACCACCATGGGACATATATCCATATATAACAAACCTGCATGTTTTGTACATGTATCCTAGAACTTAAAGTATATAAAAAAAGAACATATAAGAAAGCTAAAAAAAAATACATGTATAGTATGTTCATATCAGCATTGTTCATAATGGCAAAAAACTATAAATAACTTAAATGTTCATCCACTATGAATAATTAATCATGATATAACCACACAATGGTATATTGTACAATAGTGAAAATTAACGAAGTACTACTGTATATATTTTTGTGGCTGAATCTTAAAAATCTTATAAACATTATGTTGAGTAAAAGAAGTGAATCACCAAAGACACCATATATAAAAATATATATGTGTTTATATATACATACCTATGTAGGTGCATATATGTGTGTGCGTGTGTGTGTGTGTGTATAACTCAACAGTATTGTTTGAGGATACATGTATGCAGTAAAGACTTTTTAAAAAGCAAAAGGATGATTAAACACAAATTTCAGGAAGATGGGTACCTTTGCAAGGAAGGAAATCAAAGAGATAGTATGTGAAGCAGTTCACATATAGACTAAACAAACTGTTTCTTAAGTTGGTTGTGGACTTACAAGTATTTGTTCTAATACTATACTCCATAACTTGCATGTGTATTATTTTGTAAGTATCAAATATTATAATGTTAAAAAATCAGCACTTAGCAAAAAAAAATGAATTGAAGGAACTTCTTTAGCCTTAGTTATCAAAATCCTACAGCAAAACAATGTGGGATAAAATATTGGTGAAACATTAAGGATGAAATATCAAAGCATAACCTTTAAAGTCAAAAAGACGACAAGATAGTCATTGAATATAAAAATGTTGGTACTCCCCAAATCAGTCAATCAATGTACTGAAATCCTAATCAAATTCCCAACAAGCTTCTGCTTAATTTTTCTTCATATTTGCAGAACTGAACAAGCTCATCCTAAATCCATATGGAAAATCTAAGTTCCAAAAACAGCCAAGATAATCTTGAAGATCAATAGTTCAGCAGAGAAACATTCCCTATTGGATACTCGGGGCCTTTTTTAGAGTTAGAATAGTTAAAGGAATATCATATCCACAGAGAGGATATCTATAGTAACATAATACATGAAAAATAGCATTATAAACTGAAGAAGTAATTGACATTCAAAAATGATACTAGATAATTAACTATCCATATGGAAAAAAACATCATATCCCTACTTCAGACTGTGAAATAAATACTAAGGAAATAAAAACAAGCATTTAGAACTTTTAGGAAAAAATATAGGAGAATATCTTTATCGTCATGAGGTCAGAAAGAATTTCTTAAAGCAGAAAAACACTAACCATAAGGAGAAAAGAAGACTGATAAATTTTACCAAATTAAAATTTGAAACAAAAATTTAGGAGTTGGAAAATATTGTTTTAGTGCATAAAATCTATAAAAAGATTGTATAGTAAACAATACATTAGTTTCCAGAAATCAACAAGGAAAGACAAATGACCCAATGAAAAGAAACAAGCAAAGGATAAGAACAGATAATTCACAGAAAACTAAATGGCCAATATCCATGTGAACAGATGCTCAACACCACAAGAATTCAGGGAAATTTGTGTTATACAAGGTCCCATTTCAAAACAATCAGATTGGCCAATATTTAAAGGTCTGTCAATATCAATAACAGGTGAGGATATATAACGGGTGAACTTTCATATGCTGCTAACAGAGATACAAACTCATGGCCTCATTTCAGAGCTGATCTAGTAATATCTAGCAAAGCTAAAGGTATTCATACTTTACAACTCAGCATGCCACTTCCAGGTGTCTATACTAGAAAAAACTCTAGCATATGTTCATGAGGAAAAATATATTATACTGCCAACTGTATTGAAAGAAAACTAAAAGTTAATCAACAAGAGAATGGATAAATTGACTATATTAATCAAAATAATGTAAACAACAGTTAAAGATTAATAAAGTGAAACTACATATGTCAGCATAAAAATAGAAACAAATAAACAAGATGTAGAAATAGATGTACAGTACAAGGCTTATATAAAATTTACAAGATATAAATCAATACTGTATATTGAATATATAGATCCACATGCATGTAGTATAAATACTGAAATATGCATAAAAATGATAAACACCAAATTCAGATTTATGACAGGGCCAGGACTGGAGTGAGACTAGCATCAAGCCTAGGGTGCAAAATTTAAGGATGTACTCAATTTTGTGCAAGTATAGGGCATAAACCTTAAGTTTTGTGCCCTCGGCACAACACTCATCTCATCTTATCTTGGACCTGTTAGGTGAGATACAGAAAGACTTCATCTACCACCTGTGGAGTTTATTTCTTTAAAAAAATAAAAATAAAAAAGTCTGTTGTGCAAGTATATCCCTAGAGAGAAGGTTTGTATTTGCTTCTGCTGGATTTTACATGTTCAAGACTAGTTGTTAGGTTACTTTCTTGGATTGGAATTGTCATATTGTGTCAATATTAGGAATCTGAACTTCAAACACAAGTGTAGCAAGGAGTTGGTATAATAATTTCCCATGGAAGATTCCTCTTTCTCTTTACAGAATAATCAAAAGAAAGGCATGCAACTAAACTTGGCAGTGAGCTCCTCTCTCCCACAGCTTTGCATCCTGAGCAGAATATGAGAACATGGAGGGGAGGGGACCAGTTTGGAATTTGTGCCAGGGTTGGCGCCCTGAGCAGTTTCTACTGACTTGGTTCCTGTCTTATTTCCAAGCCTAGTTCTCCAAACTTCTTACCAATTCTGTAAGCTTCTCAACATCCTCCAGCAATTTCTCATTCTCCTTAATTTAGTCAATTTCTTTTGCTTGGAACCAAAGAGCCATACCAATATACTTAGCCTCATGCTGTCAAACAGAGAATTTATATATTTCCACTTGTTATGACTCCATCCTTAGGAATCAACTTTCTTAGCATTATTTGATTTCCCATTCGGTTTGCCTACAAGGAGAATATGTACTAAACATTTTAACTTGAGTATTTCAGAAGATAAAACTCTTCTATTTGTCTTTATCAATTAAGGAATTGCCATTTTCTTTTTACATATTAGTTGTATAAACTTAATTCATGTGAGTTTTCCCCACAAATTTCTGTTGGATACACGAGAAAATAAAATTTCCAAGCATATAAGCTAAGGACCAGACCCTAGACAACTACCCAAGATCATGAATATCACCCAGGTAAGCCTCTCAGAAAATAGCTGCTGGTCTTTCTGGTAGCCAAAATACCATTGACAAAGTGTTGTCTGTTTTCCCTATTACATTTCTATACTACCTCAGTTGTTTTGAAGTTCTTGCTTTGGTACCTCTCTCTGAGATGCTCTTTCCCATGTATTAAAACCTCTAGCTTTTGGGGCTGGGCACAGTCACTCACACCTGTAATCCCAGTGCTTTGGAAGGCAGAGGCAGGAGGATTGCTTGAGGCTAGGGCTTCAAGACCAGCCTGGGCAACATAGTGAGAGTCTCATCTCTACAAAAAAATTAAATATTATCCAGATGTGGTGGTGTGTGGCCTGTAGTCCTAGTTATTTGGGAGCCTGAGACAGGAGGATCGCTTGAGCCCAGGAGTTCCAGGCAGCAGTAAGCTATGACTGTGCCACTGCACTCTAGCCTGGACAGAAGAGCAAGATCCTGTCTCTAAAAAACAAAAACATACAAACCTCTAGCTTTCATTTTATTTGCTAAGCTGGTAAGATGTGCACAACCCAAGCTCAGGGAAGTTAGGCCTTTCCATGATCTGGTTAATAATTCCATTCTCTTTTCCAATCTTCCTTTTATACCTCTTCATGCCTATATGGAAATGGTTTTCAATATCTTGCCATTATGTATGATTTTACCTTTAATGCATAATAAAAATAAAAGCTTTAATTTATAATTTCCATTGAAAGAATAAGAGCATCTCTCTCTCTCTCTCTTTCTCCCTGTCCCTCTATCTTTCTCTCTCTCTCACACACACATACACCACAAATATACACACAAATATCAGCATTTTATATAAGTCAAAAGAAACTTCAACAACAATAGACTTGAGAGAGGGAAGTCACGGAAGGGCAGCCTTGAGAAAGAATATAGCTAACAGGATACCCGCAGCTACACTGCTGATATCTGAAGCTAAAGTGCAGATTATATGCGTATGAGCCTTAGATCACCATTTTTTAAGTGCTGGCTTTCAGTGTAGCCTCCTTGGCCTGAATCACTGTGTAGTCATTAATGTGCAAAGGACATGCTCCTGACTTACTTGTTCTCCAGTCATGGCTACGCCTACAGCACCTGAATAAAGATTTGCCAAGCTGACCTGTGGTGCTGGCTACACAAAGAATTATAGTCTCAGGTATGAACAAATCCAGTATTTCACCAACTGTGTCATTTAGAGTCATCTTACCTCCTCTGTCTTTAAAACTTCCCATATTCGAGCATGATCTTCCACCAGCCAGTGTCCCGTGCTTTCTACCTTGGTGGAAAGTTTGAATTTAGACACCTCCTGAGTAGGTTCTCCCACAGGTTTCACCTCCATCTTGAAAGAGGCAGGCAGGAGGCATTACGGATCTGTGTGGAAGAATAAAGTGTGATCCAGATTAAAACAATGAGTAACATTAAGAGAGACATGGAAGCAAATTATAGGCATCAACTTTTATGGCCACTTTTATATTCTAAATATTCATTATTGGTATCTTAATGCAGGCTTTGGGAGGTAAGAACGCATTCTGATAACGGCAAACTGGTACAAATTTTAAAGCAAAGCGCAAGCCATCATCTGCCTGTTATACCTGCTTATCACTTGGCTTTGGCGCTCTCAGGGGGAGAGATGGAAATGGGTAGCTGTCAGGCAAACCTGAGTGATGTTTTCGTATTTCCATGCCAAGTGCTCCATGTGGAAGAAGCACTGGCTATGATGTCAACAATTTTACTCTTCAAACATCTATTATGTACTTGTGTATATGAGGCTCCATGCTAGGCATACACAAATAATTCAGTAGTTTGCCTCTTAACCTTAAGAAGCTTAGAGCCTCAGGGCAGAAAGGTTGTAAACAAGTATTAACAATATGATGTATTACAACATAGTGTCTGAAATGCCACAATAATTGTGTTTCTAAACTGCAATGAAAGCAGAGGAAGATTCCTTTGATATTCACTGGCTGTGCACTTTCTTGGGCCTTGGTTTCACTAACAGTTACTGTAAGATATTATTTAAAAATTGATGCCAATCTTACAAGGTCTACCTCTTTGACATCTTTCCATTGGCCACTGGCTTGTTCAGAATCTCATCATATCTTGCCTGGCTCAGTCCCATACTATCATAAGAGTCTCCTTGCCTCCATTCAAGTCTCTTTGAGTCTATTCTTGGTGTAATTCTAAAAAGCAAAACTGTTACTGATGTTCCATCTACCTAAAAACTTTTCCTAAAGAATGAAACCCAAATTCCTTCATGCAGCATCCAAGGATCTTTACGTCTGGCTTCCTCCACCTCCCTTCTCCCACCTCATGCATGCACTGCTACCTCCTCAGCTACTGTTTCAGCCATTTGAAAGTATCTATGGACCCCAGATACATCTAGTGCCTATAGCCTTTGTTTGTGACACCTTCTCTCCAATCCCCACCCCAAGAGAATACAGGCCTCCCTCCTTTGTTACTCTATGTACTCCAGACAAACTTCTATCATGTCACCTGTAACACCTTATTATATTTATTTGCTTTCAATTCTATTTCCCCCTTCTAGTCTTATAAGCATCTTGAGACTAGAGATAGTATCATACACAGAGTAAGTACTAAATAAATGTTTTATGAATCATTAATTCAACATTTAGTAAATCATGACAATCCATTGAAAAGGAGGCAGCAGATCTTATATATTCAAGTAAAAGATGTAAAAGTTAGGTTACCTCTTCCTTTTAACTTTTTTATTGACTTAGTGGGCTATAAGTTTTTCATAAAAAAGAGGTAAGTCTAACATTCATCGCACACTCCCAAGCAGCATATAATGCAAGATAGAATTGCTCATTAGTTAACAACAGGCTGGTTTTCATGGAAATGTCTTCAAGGAATTATGTCTGCAAAACCCAGGTGTTAGGCTCACATAACCCACTACCCAAATAAAAGTAAGTGGAAATTGAAACCTATATGAGTGACAGGAGTGACAGGTCAGTGGATTTAAGAAAATCATCATCTGCAGAGAAGTTACTTCTCTGCTCTGGGGCTTCCCATGCTCCATCTAAGCTATGGAGAGTAAGCCCATCTGCTTGCAGAGAGCAATGATGAAGAAACTGATAACCAAAACCATCGTGAAGTACTTAGAAACACAGAGCACTTAATACCCTCCCACTAGGAACCAGGAAACAAAACCTACATAATTAATGAACAAAGTTCCTCTGAGTGGACACACTAATAAATGATGCTGACACACACATACAAGGAAATAAACAAAGCAGAATCATGTAGAGATTTCAGTCCAAAAAAAGGAAATTAAAATAAACAGGCAAAATGGAAACAGGCCAGATTAGTAGGAAAGGAAATTCCATTGTTGTTATTGGAGAAATACTGTAAACAACAACAAATAAATCAAAACAAAGTAGGAAAACTACATAAAATGGTTTTGGCTGTCTCCTTCGTATATTATGGAAACAAAACTGGATAAAATAGACAAAGTATGAAATCCCATGGGAACAATGGAACATCTGTAAGTGTAACGTGTTCCAGAGACCCCACAGCTTACTCTACTGTCTGCCCACAGCTGCTTTCTCATCTCCGCAGTGTGGGTGAAAGTTGGCAAATTTTCAGTGTTGAAGACTGAACTCTACTGTGCACTGACTTCCCACAGATTGCTCCTCACCCTGTTTGGGAAGAAGATGTTATTGTGAGTTTTAAACCATTCCAAAGCACTCAGGAACTAAGGAGGGACTCAAGAGAGGCAGCCAGTTCTTACAAGGCTCTTCAAGCATTCTGAGATCCTCCACCCTATCTGAGACTGGAAGTCTTTTTCATTTATCCTCAGTGTATCTCTGCACTTATTTAAATGACCATATGTAGAATATATCTTGAGCTTCCACTGCATACCAGCCACTGCGCTAGGCGTTTTCCACATTATCTGTAATCCACACAATAAACCTGAGAGGTAGATATCACCATTTTACAACAATGAAAAAATGAGATTCAGAGAGGTTAAATAACTTTACTACACTGCTAGAAAGTTGCAGAGTTCCCAAGTTCATGCTGTCTCTCCTAGATCAGTTCAGAAAGCCTTCAGCTCCATCCTACTCTCCCATCACTGGCAGAATGCAACCTCCTTCTCATGCCCCTTCCTCCATAGACTAGAGCCAGAGTGTCTGTGTCTCAGCTCACTGGCACCATGGTGCCCCCTTGAGATATGGTCACATCTGATAAGTACATAGGCAAGGACAGCATAGAGGTAAGAAAACATCACAGGGAATGGATCATTCCTTTTTCTTTTTACTGACATCTCAACTTCTGACCAGGGTGAGCTCTATGAGTGTGTGACCTACGAAGTCACACAGAGCCCCATGCTCAGAAGAGCTTCGTGCTTTGTTTAATGCTTTGCTGTTGCTACCTTAAAATTCTTAATTTTTGAACAAGGGGCCTTCTATTTTCATTTTGCACTGAGCCCCACAAATAATATAGCCAGTCCTGCTGCCAACCTGTCTTTTCCTCTTCAAATCTAACATTTTATTCCATACTTTCTTTATTCTTTTCTTTTTTTTCTTTGAGACAGGGTCTTGTGCTATCACCCAGGCTGGAGTGCAGTGGTGCAATCTCGGCTCACTGCAACCTCTGACTCCCGGGTTCATGCGATTCTCCTGCCTCAGCTTCCCAAGTAACTGGGATTACAGACGCCTGCCACCACGCCCAGCTGACTTTTGTATTTTTAATAGAGATGAGATTTTACCATGCTGGCTAGGCTGGTCTCGAACTCTCGGCCTCAAATTATCCACCTGCCTCAGCCTCTCACAGTGCTGGGATTACAGGCATGAGCCACCTCACCCAGCCTCCATACTGTCTTTAAACAATTCATGCATTATAGGTTTCCTACCTATTCCCTTCTAGCTCATTTTAGGAGCTAGAAGTCTATGTTACAGAGTCATCATTTATTTGTTAAAATTAAAATAGGAGGCATATGTAGACTTTCCACTACCTCTGATATATGGTGCATATTACAGTTGAACTACTGACTTCTTTCTTTCTTTTTTTTTTTCTTGAGACGGAGTCTTCCTCTGTCACCCAGGCTGGAATGCAGTGGTATGATCTCAGCCCACTGCAACCTCTGCCTCCAGGGTTCAAGTGATTCTCATGCCTCAGCCTCCCAAGTAGCTGGGATTACAGGCATCTGCCACCACCTCCAGCTAATTTTTGTATTTTTTAGTAGAGATAGGATTTTGCCACGTTGGCCAGGCTGGTCTGGAACTCCTGACCTGAGGTGATCTGCCCGCCTCGGCCTCCCAAAGTGCTGGAATTACAGGCGTGAGCCACCGCACCTGGCCTGCCTTCTTTCTTAAAACACATAGTCAAGGGTTACAAGACAACCTCCAGGCAATACCATTAATATGGGCCCTTCAACAGAATCATCAGATAATATGAAATCACTGGAAACCTAAAAGGCAGAACTTTCTATTCTAGTTAAGAATTGGTCTAAAATATCATAAGCCTTATGGACTCTTTTGGAAATCAATTTTGAATAATTTTTAATTTAAAACACCTGATGCCCAAAACAGAATTTTGTTTAAACCACTAGACAGTAAAATCAGCCTTAAGTTGGGAGTGGGGTGAAAAAAGGAACCTGTATGTATAGAAAGGTAAATCTGATCAGAGAACATAAAAGCAAAATTTTTCTCAAAAATTAAAAAAGAAAATTGCTTGGGAATTTTTTTGTAATTGTAAAAGGATTGTGATTGTACACTGCCTCTACCTTATGAAGCACAGAAATAAAATTAAAACAGGGAAGACAAGTGTGGTGGGATGGAAGAAACATGTGCTTGCTTGACAGAGAAACAATCTGCAGATGAGAAAGCCATGGAAAGATTTTTTTTTTTTTTTTTTTTTTTTTTTGTAGAGACAGAATCTCACTATTGCCCAGGCTGTTCTCACCCGGGCTCAAGTGATCCTCCTGCCTCAATCTCCCCAAAGTGCTAAGATTACAGGCATGAGTCACTGTGCCTAGTCTTCTTTCTAAAATATTTACTAACACTATGCTTATACTATCTATAATATGTAATCATAACTTATTTCTTCTATTCCTTCCAAAATAATCATCGACTGGAGGTCATAACATTTTCCACGGTCATAACAAAGGGCGCAGCTGATGGCTTCATATCCTAAGTGATCATTATGCACCAAAACTAAATGAGTGGCTTCTCAGAGGCTAATCTTGAAAACTAAGTATTAAAATGACAATCTAAGAACACAATAATTTGCCATTACTAGTGTCTGTTCTTGCTATCAGATAAAAATTATCCATCACTTCCATGGATGCCCTTTTTTTGAAACATGGCTTTAAAAGAAAGTGCTAGGACACAACTCCACTCAAGTCTGTATTTATTTTATTAACCTCCATCCTGAACTTTGTTTGATAAATCAATTTGTAATTTATTGAATTTTACTTTCCTTCTTATAATAAATAGCATATGAGACATCCCTCATAAATCATTATCTTTTTTCTCCTCTCCCTCCTCTTTAAATATGTTTGGAAGGAAAATAAAGTGTTTAAAATTCAGAAACTTACTGAAATGATTTGGTGCTTCTTATCTTTATCTATTAGGGTCATGCTTTTCTTCTTCCTTTGCAGACTCCATTATATGTGATAATAATAACATTTCTGCTTACTTCCCTTTTGCTTCACCTGAAGAAATCTTTCAGTTTTTCAAACTCAACTCAGATTTCTTCTAATCTTGAAAATGTCTGGCATTTACCCTGTTCCAGTCCCTTGCCATGATTATTTGTCTTTCTAGCATTTCTTTCCTCCTACATTCTCTCTTCCTCATTCCTCTTCCTAATGAGCTGAGGTTCTGTCCAGATAAGATAGGTTTGTTTATCTTTATCTCCTACTGTCTTCAACTCTTCCACCTAGAAGGCTATCAAGAGCAGTCTTTGCATTTTAGTTTTACTCAAAGGTTCAGAACTGCATAATGTAAAGTGCACTGAAATTCTAGTCACAAGACCTGAGTTAAAATCATGAAGCTACAGTTAATTCTCTGTGTAACCATTAAGCAAGCCATTTCACCTTTCTTAGCCTCAGTGTCCTCATCTTCAATATGAATAGGCTACAAGACTGCTGAGCCCTCTTACAGTTATAAAAATAAAGCATTCACCTCCCTCGAATGTAGAAAGCGAAACTAATGTGCATTGAATTGTTTTTCCAGAAGAACTGAAGGCTCCAAACCACTAAACAAAACAGTGAAAGGTGATTTCGGTGTTTCACTCACATATTGTACTTAGTACCATATTATGCATTCATTACTCAAAAGTCAAACAAACAGCATGATATTAAAATAGCCCCTTTACATTCATGTGTACAATATCAGGGCTTTGACTATTCAGAGATAACCCAAAACTCTCTGACATGTAGTCAATTGTAAGTGTGCCAAGGCTTTTTAAAGCTGGTATTTGGACACGCTCACTCATCCTTAGCATCTAACTCCTGGTTTGATGGTAGACTTCTCTAACCATGATTGCTATTGTGATATCTACAAATTGTGGGATCCAAGAAGGTCTCAAGATACAACCTCCTAATTGTGGAGGGGGCATTATAGTGATCTCACTAGTCTATTTCTTCTGAGAACACAGAGAGAACCAGCTATCCAGAATCGAAGATTACCATATGAAAATGGAAACTGGGGCACAGACAGACATCAGAAGGGAAGGACTCCAGAAAGCCACAGCAGAGAGACAGATTCCTACTGCCCTGAGAAAGGAAGCCCATCAGATTATTTCGTAGTAATACTAAACGTTGCTTGTGTTTGAACTAGAGGTATAAGTCAATGTACTAGGAGGTAAGAGAGCAACAGATTCCTATTATCTCTTCCTCTTTGGAATCTTAGCAGCATTTCAGGTCTATCTATATAAGGCAACTCAGTTATATCCTGAGTATTGCTTTCTTTGCTTTCCATAACTTACTCTGGTCTCCCCTGCTGGTCTGCCAGCTCTTTAAGAGCAAGATTAGACACACGTTTGTTACACTGCTTCAAAGTTTTACAAAACTCCATCACTCTTTTAAAAAATAGATTTTTACTTTTTTATTAAAGAAAATTTACTGGAAGAAGGAATTCAGCATTCAACATGATAAGTATTTTGGAATAAATGTCAATCATTGGGCAACCATTTTCAAAGGAATTTTAATTATATAGTGTCTCCCTGAATGCTGAGCAAGGTTGCACAATACTGTCTGCACAATACTGAAGTGACTCTGGGAGCAACTGTCTCCTGTTAAATGTAGAAAATTAAAGAAGTGCAAGGCATTCCTGCTTTATTCCAGTTGATATTTTAAAAGACTCGTCCAACTGGTCTTCACACCGCATACTTTCTCCTCCTTACTGATAGTATTTGGCAAAAGTTTTTAATAATAAAAAAAAAGAAAAATCCAGAGTGGGTTTGTACTACCCTGTGACCCTCCCTGGAGAAACGCTGCTCAGCAATCCCTGCTTTGCTCAACAATCCCTGCTCGGCACAGAGAGCCAACACAAGGAAAACAGTTGGGCTCCCCTCCTGGTCTCCATTCAGTGCAGCCGTCTGGTCACAAATCTGCAAAGACAGACGTGGGGGAGGGAGAGGATACCTAAACAGAACAGAACTGAGATCACAAAAAATACCCTTTAGCATTCTAAGAGAGATAGAGGGAATTCCAGGGGACTGCCTTTTTTATGGCCTATATTTTTATTATGATAAAAAGTTCAGTAATTATGTTGCTGGAAAGCATGAAACGAGACAAAACTGTAAATCACATGACTGTCCCAGGCTCAAATGTTTCACAATTCTGTAAACACCAGCTTTAACTGGGTGAATAAAGGCAAAATGCAAAAACCATTAGGAGAGCATCATCCAGTTCAATAGCCACAGGCTAATTTTTATCAAGTTGAAGGAAATTAAGCTGATTTAGGTCATAGCAATCCTTTAGGTCTCAACAATAACAGCAGCAACATTGACAACACGACCCCCTCCCCCACAGTTCATTCAATATTCACTACACCAGGTACTGGGCTAGCATGTCACAAGACTCAGTTTATCCTCAGAAGCTCAAATCAAGAGAGATTATGGAATAAGCCCTAGGGTTTCTCTCCGGTTATCCTGACCCAGAGCTGTGCCCTCACCACTCCACTCCACTGCTATCCTTTAACAGTCAGTGTTCCACGTACAAAATAACATCATGCAGATGTTCAAAAATCTGAGCTCCTAGGAATCTGAACTCTCGAAAGGATTCGGAAGTGGACTTCTCATGGGAGGAATGCGAAGATCTAGAAATGTTATATTCAGGGGAAAAAAAATCTGTTGAGTTTACCAGTTAATACACAAAATCATTTTAACTAGCTTCCAAATAGACTAGCCCTTCCACATTTCAGGTTAAAGAGCAATCTGTTCTCAATCTTTTACTTCACCATAAACAGAAGTTGAATCTATTTAATTACAGTCACTTTACTAAGCCAGAGGAAAATGGAAGGTCCCAATGGGGAAAAACTCTTTCAAGAAAACACTTCTGGGAGAGCATGTAGAGTGAGCTGGCTCTGAGCCAATCCTTATCCCCTCTCACAGTCTCTAAGTAGCAAGGACACCATGATTTTCACATATACCGTATACTGCCAAATGTCATCCTCCTTCATTTGATCAGATAACACCTTATCCCATTACAGAAGACTCTTTGATTAGTGTCACATAATAATGATCTAGTTAGTGCTGAAGACCAAAACACCAGGTTGCTAGATTAGGTGCAAGAAGCTTTATATACAGAGCAGCAATTTTATTCCCATCTAACTATGCTGTTTCTTCTCTGAATGGGAATAAATCCTCTGGAATGGGAACAAATCCTTGTAAGTGGTGCTAAGGACAAAGGAATTGGTCCAATACTCATCCAGCGGGGAGACGGCAGAAGCTACGTGCCTTGGTTAGAGGGAGTTATACTACTGGCTCAACATGGTGAACCTTTCACATGTGGGATCAAAGACTCAATAACCCAGATGAACACATGAACACAGGGACAATGAAACCAAGGGAAAACCACTAGAGATGCTGCTTCCTGACACTGCCTTTGGCATAGATCTTGTGACTTTTCCCTGATGACCTGGTGCCCAAAAGCAAATACAAAGTCAAAGCCATATCTTACAGAATCCTAAAAAACCCTCCCAAAGACTTGAGCTTGACATAATATAGTGACATTTTTATCAGTAAATTCAGTAAAAACTGTTGTGTTGGTCACGATCCATGTATACTAGAGAAGATACAATCCCTATTTTTAATGAGAGACCCATTTGTCCTTTAGCAAACCCTGTAAGGATACTCCAACATTAAAAAAAAAATTGTTTCCATATTTTTTTCCTCTTACTCAGAGCTCTGTGAGGGTGTACTGTACCATAGAGAATGCATCCTGCATTTATAAATATGTATCAGAGGAGAAGCAGCTGTTGAATTTACCCTCGATAGTCCATTAAAGATGAAACCCTCGCATTATTTTAGAGTGAACCAAAAGGTTTTAAGCCTAAATGAAGCCTTTGAAAGCCAAATTCTACTCTCAAATTTCAAACAAGTTTTCAAAACATGTTTGGAAACTGCTTCGCATAGCAACAGAGTCAGAGTATTTTCAACTCAGCCTATTGGAAGGACATTACTGGGATACATTCAATAGTTACTCAATTAGAACCTATTTTTTTCTTTAAAATTGCAAATATTCCTAGCAAAACCAAGCCTGGCTTTCTCATCAGGCCTTCACAATAGCACCAGCCGTTCATCACAGTCTTTCCAAGGGCTGCATTAAATGACTTGTGTACATCTGCAGGGCTTCTGTGTTTGATCCTAGATTATATTTTCACTGAGGTTAAGGGTTAGAGTTTTGACAGATGTGGCTGTGTTCTAATTGGCCCATTTTATCTGGCCCTTTTCCACACACATACAGTATTCGATAGCCAAGTTTGTGAAGTGCCTCAATTTCGATACTAACAAATGAGGGGTGGATGGAATGTAGGGCTTGAGCACTCAGTTGGGTGTCGGCTTTAGTTTCAGAATCCATATGAAATCCATGCTAACATCTGTCTTGGGGGGAAAGAGGATCATTTCATTCTGTGTTGCCATTTCATTCCAACTGGGTTACAGTTTCTTTTCTCTTCCTTTTATTCTTCCCTCCTTAAACTTTTACAGGACTTTCCATTTTTTTCATTGCCACAGATTGACCTTGCTATTTCCAATAAACCAAAGTGTAAACTGAACTAAGATTGTGTCTTGCGTTCTGACACCTTAGTGCAATAGCAATCACGCAAATATAAGATTTAGCATTCCTGACTTCCTAGCTGGAGGGTTAATGGGCCATATAACAAGATGGCAAATTTGCAGGGGCATGCCGTGTAGTTTGGTTAAATCTCACCAAGCACCATGCTGTCACAGGAGGGAAGAAGTCCCTAACATTTTACATTTTACGTAGCTATCGCCTAATTATTGTGCCAAGTGTGTACGGGGCAGGGCAAAATAAAGATAAGTAAATCTGTGTTCTCCACTAATCGGCCCTTGAGCTGAGAGTTCTTCATCTCAATTCCTGGGAAGTCTACAATCATATGAGAAGAAAGAGATACATTTCAAAATGACAGATTATACTTCAAAATGATAGGATAGGTGTTAGAAGAGAGAAATACACAAGTGTATTACACCAAGTGCTCTTTGAGGTAAGTATTAATTCCCCATCCAGATGAAACTGAAGCTCAGAGAAATTAAGTGAATTGCCCAAGGTCACAGAGCAGGGTCCAAATTTGAAAACAGATCTGTCTGACTCAGAACAAAGCTTTCATTTTCATTTTGTCATGGCCTTTCAAAATTTTCACAGAATTGTGGCCATGTTACTATTTGGCTTTCTAACTTTAATGCTTAAGGAGAAACACGAACTCTCTGCAATAAGGTATCAGGGAAAGGCCAAGAGGGTTATCTGAAATTTGTGCTTCCTTATCTGTGCTACCTTTTCTACCAAAGCTGAGAGTCAGTTTCTTCTATCTCCCTTCATATTCTGTTTTGTCAGCTCCTCCACATTCTCTAGTGCCTATCACACTTCCTCTGCCCTGCCCTTCAAGAGCTAAATAAATGAACACTATTAAAAAGAAGCGGCAGAAAACAGAAGCAAAAATTGGACAGTTATTTCACTTCTTATTCACATATGTAAATTTTTGCCACAGAAATATGGTAACCCGTAAGTCATTATTTTTAAGCCTTCTTTAAAACAACATATGGAATCTATTATAATATTCAATGACTTCACTTTTGCTTCTGCTCTAGAGATTGATGGGTTTATGATTTATAGCTCAAATGAATTCAGTTCTCAAGTTCATTGCTCCAATTTTGGTTGACATTGTTTCTGGATACCACAAAGATATTAATTGTTAACTTCATTGTGTACTGAAAAATGACTTATACACTAGCAAAACTTAAGTGGACTCAGAGTTACAACTTCTATGCACCCACTCCGTTTCTCCACTTCAGACAGGACAAAAAGATAGTGTGTTTTACTCTCTTGTGTGTCCTTAAAAGGAATTTAAGGCTTGTTACTTTGAAAGCATAATATCATTAACAGGATGAAGTATAGTGAAATTAGATCCAAATAGTTTTGACGTCTTACCTGAGAAATAAGTACATTAATTAAGTCAGCCTAGAAATCTGTCAACAGCCTGCCTGGGTGAAGGTTGATTAAATCTCTCCCTCCTTCCCTGTTTCATTGCCACAGACCTCCAGAGTTGTTTAGATTCTACTCTAGTTCCTACTGGACCAATTAGTCAAAATTATGTTCTGTACTCTACAAATTAAAATCTGCCAACACTAGCCTTCCATGTATAATGGACTGTCATAGTTGGTTTCACGCAACCACAGAGGAAATTGAAATAGAAAGACAGGGGCTTAGATACATTCGAGCAGTACATTAGCAGTGACATCAATTTTAAACATAGGAGTCCCTGACGCTTTAGTCTGAGCCACTGAGCCAACCTAACACACTCACTCCATTATCTCAGAGAGGGAAGGCAGTGAGTTTTGTGGTCCTCTGAAAGAGACCTGTGGCCGAAACAGACTGTGTTAGCACCTTCCTCTAGGTCCAGCTTGGGACTTCTAGGAGGGAACCTTGGCTCTTGGTCTTAGCCAGTTTTTAAGGGGGAAGTTGCTTTGTATCACAGCCAAGAGTCACAGGAACGCCTGACACAGTGCCCAATATGGAACAGGCTTCATACTATGGAGAAATTGTCAACAACTTTATAATGTTTCTCTTTACTGACTTCAAGACCTTGCCCCTCAAAAACAGCAACTACTACATACAAGCACAATTTTAATGAGGGATAATTTACATATCTCATGTTAAGGGTATATTCTATGACTTTTGACAAATAGTACACATCCATGTTACCACTGCTAAAGTCAAGATTAGAACATTTCCATTATTTCAAAAGGTCATTCTCTTAAGCCCCTTCCCAGCCGATTTCACCCTATCACTGGCCCTGGGCAACCATGAACCTGCTTTCTATAAATATATGTTAAGTTCTTCTTTCTAGAGGTTTATATTGAATATCTTACAATATCTACATTTTATTCAGTCTGATTTCTTTCACTTACCACATTTATCTTGAGACTCATCTATGTTGGTACATATTCAAATAGTTTATTCCTTTTTAGTGCTAAGTAGTACTCCATTGTTAAACATTTTATTTATACATTTACCTGCTGATGGACATTTGTGTTGTTTCCAGTTTGGGTTACTTTAAATAAAGTGAAACAACTCTTGTGTACGATTCTTTTTGTGGACACATGCTTTCATTTCTCTTGGATAAACACCTAAGAGTAGAATTGCTGAATCATATGGTAAGTGTATGTTTAACTTTATAAGAAACTGCCAAAACTGTTTTCCAAAGTGGTGGTACAATTTTATATTCCCATCAGTGGTGTATGCAGGAAAATCTCAGTGGTTTCATATCCTCATCAACAGTTAGTATTTGGGGTCCTTTTAATTTTACCCACTCTAATGTTCTAACGGATGTGTAGTGATATCACATTGTGGTTGCAATTTCCATTTCCCTAATGATGAATGATATTGAGCATCTAGTCATGGATATATTGGCTCTCTGTGTATCTTCTTTGGTAAAGTTTGTTCAAATGTGTCCATTTCATTGACTTTATAATTGGTTCTATCAGTGAGTTGAAAGAGTTCTTTATATATTCTAGATATCAGTCCTAATAAAATAGTATGCACACACACACACACATATATTTTCTCCATCTCAGGTCTGCCTTTGCATTTGCATTTTCTTATAAACAGGGGTTTTAAATTTTGATGTAGTCCAATTTATAAATTTTTTATATTTTTTATGTTTATGCTTTTTTGTGTCCTATTTAAGAAATCTTTTCCTACCTGAAGGTTATAAAGTTTCTTCCAGAAGTTTTATAGTTTTAACATTTACACTTAAGATTATAATCCAGTTGTATACCATAAAGTAAGGGTTGATGTTAATTTATTTAAATGTAGATAACAAGTTGTTCGAGACAATTTGTTGAAAAGATAATCCTTTCCATATTGAATTACTTTGGCATCTTTGTTAGAAATCAATTGGCCATGCACATGCTGGTCTATTTCTGGGTTCTCGATTGTGTTTCATTGATCTATGTGTCAAAACTATGCCAATAACACACCAACTTGATTGCTGTATCTTTACAGTAAGTGTTAAAGCCAGTAAGTTTAAGTCTTCTAACTTTGTTCTTTTTCAAAATTGTTTTGGCTATTCTAAGCATTTAGGTTTTAGAAACAGCTTGAAAATTTCTATAAGAAAATCCGTTTGGATTTTTACTGGAATGTCATCAAATCTATAAATCAATTTGGGGAACTGAAATCACAAACAATTTCAGGTCTTCCAATCTACAAACATCATAAATCAATTCACTTAGATATTCTTAAATTTCACATAGAGATGTTTCCAGTTTTCAGGGTAGGGGTTTTAACATATATTTTATTTAATTTAACCCCTTTGGAGTAGTCAGGGTTCTCCAGAGGAGCAGAATCAACTATATATGTGTATAAATTGGCTATATATATGGAATTGGCTAATGTAATTATGGAGGCTGAGAAGTCACACCATCTGCCATCTGCAAGCTGGAAACGCAGGAGAGCTGATGGTGAACTTCCAGTCCAAGTCCTTACACCTAAGAACCAGAAGAACCAACAGTGTAAATTCTAATCCAAGTCTAAAGGCTTGAGAATCAGTAAAACTGATGATATACATTCCAGTTCAAGTCCAAAGACCTAGGAGCCAATGGTATAAGTTCCAGTCTGACTGCAGGAGACCAGTGTCCCAGCTTAAAAACAGACAGAGAGAGGAAATTCTCCCTTTCCCTGCTTTTTGTTCTATTCAGGCTTCCAATGAATTGGATTAGATGAGACCCATACACACCGGAGAAGGCAACCTGTTTTACTCAGTCTACCCATTCAGATGTTCATCTCATCTGGAAATACTTTCATAGACATACCCAAAAGTAATGTTTAACCAGATACCTGGGTACCCTATAACCCAGTCAAGCTAATACACAAAATTCATCATCATACTCATGTATTTCATGCTTTGAGATGTTATTGCAAATAATATTGTCTTTTTTTAAATTTCCATTTCCATTTGTTTATTGCTAATATATAGAAATACAATTAACTTTGCATCCTGAAATCTTGCTAAAATCACTTATTAGTTCTACTAGTTTGTGATAGATTCATGAAGATTTGCTGCATGCTTGATCATGTCATCTGTGAATAAAGATAGTTTTACTTGTAGCTCTCTAGCCTATATGCCTCTTATTTTTCTTCCTTGTCTTACTGCCCTGGCAAGAGTCTTCAGTAGAATGTTGAAAAGTGGAGAGGGTGACCATCCTTGTCTTTTTGATCTTAAGGCAAAAGTATTCAGGTTTAACACTAAGTTACCAACAGTTCTTTAAAAAAAAAAGTTTAATAATTCACATACCATAAAATTCAAACACTTAAAGTGTAAAATTTGGTAGTTTTTAGTATAGTCATAGAAATGTGCCATCATCAGCCTTTTATCAGACTGAGGAGGTTCCCTTCTATTCTTAGTTTACTGGAAGATTACCACAGTATAATATGATAATATGTAATGGATGTTAATTTTATCAAATGGTTTTTCTGCATTTATTGAAATTATGATATGGTTTTTGTCCCATTATGACAATAAGATGAACTACATTCATTAATTTTTTAATATTAAGCAACCTTGTATTCCTAGGATAAACATTACTTGGTTATCATGTATTATGTTTTTTATATATTTCATTTTTGGTTTGCACATCTTTTATTGAAGATTGTTGGGGAGTTTAGGGATGGTATGAAAGGTTTCACTTCAGGGCACATGTGCTGTGTGGGTGCCAGAGGCAAAGGATTGGCTGTTCTCTGGTGTTTTTTAGGAGCCAGGCACAGACAAACTGTACTTCCAAGCTATCTTTTTACTCTAATATTCTGGCATTAAACTTTCCATTAATGATTTTTAAGGCCTTGCTATAACTCCCTGGTGATTCATCAGCTGTATTTTTCCTTTACTTCATTTCATAATTTTCCTTCTGCTATATATCTTAGTGAATCCTTCCTTTTGCTTTTGGCACACTCTATTTTTTTAAGGCTAATTTTTCTACCATCCTTTCCCTTCATCTTCCAGTTTCTTTAATCATACCTCCCTCAATAATTTTAAATCCTCTCTCCTTATAATGCTACCTTCATTCAGCTTCTCTTCTTTTCACCCCACCAGACCATGTTAATTTGCTCTCAAGGTCCCCTTTCCTTTGCAATTTTTTTTTTCTTTTTTCTTTTTTTTTTTTTTTTTTGAGACAGAGTCTCCCTCTGTTGCCCAGGCTGGAGTGCAGTGGCACAATCTCGGCTCACTGCAACCTCTGCCTCCAGGGTTCAAGCAATTCTCCTGCCTCAGCCCCCTGAGTAGCTGCAATTACAAGCATGCGCCACCATGCCCAGTTAATTTTTGTATTTTTATAGGGATGGGGTTTCACCATGTTGGCCAGGCTGGTCTCGAACTCCTAACCTCAGTTGATCCACCTGCCTCGGCCTCCCAAAGTGCTGGGATTGCAGGCGTGTGCCACTGCACCTGGCCTTTAATTTTTTTTTCTATTTTTTTTAACATTCTACAGAACACACTTTGCAAATATTTACATCTTCCTAGTAATCCCCAGTTATGTCACACAAAGGCCCTAAGGCCTTGGCAGAATAAAGAAGGAAGCCTCAGCAAGGACATCAGGAGACACAGCCAGTGCCATCAGCTTGTCCTCAGGAAGAAACCAAGTACTCTTCTCTAGATTGCATCTCCCTACACTCTAGAAATACATGGGCACAGGGAGAGAAGGAAAATCTGTAATTTCCTTGGAATGACTTCAATGAACTACAAGGAACAGAAGAGACCACACCGTAGTCAAGGTGCAGGCCTGCTCAGCAAGTGTTTCAAAATATACTCAACTTGGACTATCAATGAATGAATGAATGTCAATCAATAACACATAAGGCAAGTAGGAAGGAATGAAATGAATACTGTAGTTTGCCCCTAAGTGCTACTCCAGTTCAGCAAAGGGCTGGATTTCACAATTTACCTTTCAGCCTGCTCTGCAACCATATGAAAGATAATAGAGTTCAATCAGCACTATACAGTTGAGAGCAAAGTTATAATGTTGCTAATATAGAAAACATTGTTCAGCCCTTATTGTGAGATTAGCACTTTACATGCATTATCTCACTTAAACCTCAAATTTCCTCCTTCTTAGGTGCTTTTTTTGTTTGTTTTTGTTTTTTGTTTTGTTTTGTTTCGTTTGAGACAGAGTCTTACTCTGTTGCCCAGGCTGGAGTGAAATGGTGAGATCTCGGCTTACTGCAACCTCCGCCTCCTGGGTTCAAACAATTCTCCTGCCTCAGCCTCCTGTGTAGCTGGGATTACAGGCATGTGCCATCATGCCCGGGTAGTTTTTTTTATTTTTAGTAGAGACGGGGTTTCACAATGTTGGTCAGGCTGGTCTTGAACTACTGACCTTGTGATCCACCCGCCTCAGACTCCCAAAGTGCTGGGATTACAGTACTGTTTTACAGATTCAGATGCTGTTGCTCACAGAACTGACCCTTCATCACACAACCAGTAGTGGATCCAGGATTCCAACTTAAGCAGCCTAAACTCAAAGCCCGTATTCTAAGCTACTATGTCAGTGGTTTTGAAAGTCCTTTGCTCATGTACCCCCAAAAACATTTTAATAAACTAATTACCACTTATACATTTTAGGTTGATATGAAAAATTTTCATTATAAGTTTAAATATTTGCAAATTATATAATTTATAGTGTATGGAACTATTGAAATATTTTAAATATCATAAACTTACATCATTCCTTTAGATGTATCCAGTGGGAATATAAATACTACAGCAATTTGAGGTCCATCAGCATCCATTTAAAATACACATAAACAAGCTTCTCTTTTTTTTCTTTTGAGACCAACTCTCCCTCTGTCACCCAGGATGGAGTAGAGTGGCGCTATCTTGGCTCACTGCAACCTTCACCTCCCAGGTTCAAGCAATTCTCCTGCCTCAGCCTCCCGAGTAGCTGGGACCACAGGCGCCCACCATCACGCCCAACTAATTTTTTGTATTTTTAGTAGAGACAGGGTTTCACCGTATTAGCCAGGATGGTCTTCATCTTCTGGCCTTGTGATCCACCTGTCTCAGCCTCCCAAAGTGCTGGAATTACAGGCGTGAGCCACCGCGCCCAGCCATGAACAAGCTCTCTTTAACAGAAATAAGCTCTGCTTCCCTTCCACCATATCCATGCCCCAACCTGAGAAGATGTATTTGCTCAAGAGGAGAGAAGACCTCTTCTGTGCTCATACCAAATGCCACTTCCTCCGAGAGGCTTTCTTTGACCACCCTCCTGCTTACCTTCTTCATAGCATTTATCATGATCTAAAAGTATCTTGCACTTTTGCTAATTTACTTGTTTATGTCTCCTCCACTGGTTTATCCGCCACAAGGGCGAAATCTATCTGAGTCATCACCCGAGTACACAGTCATTCCTTTAGCTTCTTGAAATTGTATTTCTGTTTCGCCTTTGCTATAGAATTTTCTCTTAGGGCAAAATAGTTTTAAATTTTAAAGTATCAAATATAAATAAAAAAATTTTTAAGTTTCTGTCACTATAAGGCTATACGTTAAATAATGTTTTACTGAGCTGTATTCTCAATTATAAGTGGTACATAATTGATCAAAACAACATAACTACATATACTTTTCACAAATTATTACTAAACATAAAAAGCAAAACTTTTATTGTAAATACACTCTTTAATGTGCCAGATGGAGAAAGTATGTTTAATATCTTGAATATAAATGACACATATTTTTTAAAAATCACTTTGGTGCCCTAGAGGTTTCTACACTTGGAACAATGAACTATGTAAGACACAGGCTGAGTAAGCAGTAGACTTTTGTTTATAAAGGTAGAGAAGCGCAATTGTGAATGGGGAGGTGGGAAAGAAAAACTAACAAAACTCTTTCATTGTAGATGTTCTTTGATCAGTTTAGGAGTAGGTACATATAAAAATTAAAGATAACATCCTCTAAAAATGCTGGCTGTAACACCTAACCCTCTGGAAAATCTTCATGTGAGCCAGGGACACACACCACTTAGAAGACCCCTACAAACACAGTGAACCACCACCCATGAATCAATGCTTACTATGCCCAATGAATAATAACTTATCCAGTACAGGCTCAAAAGAGCCCCCAGACTTGGTTCCCTGATTTGCCAGTATTAAGTCCTACATGAGACAAAGTTTGCTGCATGAACCAGGACTTTCACTGCATCCAGGCAAAGAACTAGCTGTCTTCACATGGAACATTTTCTTTTAAAGAACAAAACAGAGCCATAGAATTCTAGAGCACGAAGCCATTTGGGATATCAACCAGCTTTTACATTTTACAGATAAGAAAAGATCACCAACCAGTTAATAAGAAAGCCAATTCCAGAACTCAGATCTGATTTTTCGTACAGGGTATAGTGGACAGCTAGCTATTCTCTGAAAATTTAGAGACATGCTGGGATATGGGCTGCCCAGCCAGGGACTACGTTTTCCAGCCGCCCCTGAACAGTTAGGTGCAGCCATGTGACTGAGTTCCATGCAAAAGAATGTGACAGAAAAGACTTGGGCCATTTCTGGTCTAGCTCATAAAATCCTCTCATGTGGCACTTCTCCATGCTCTTTTCTCCTCCCAGCTGGTTAAGATGAAGACAACATTTGGGCTGACTTCAGAAGCTACATATTAGAGATGGAAGAGGCCTCTTTTAGCAGGGACTCTGCTGACCTGGTAACTTGATCAGTACTTTGTAACAAGCAAGAAATGAACTTCTTTTATGATTAAGCCAGTATAGATTTTGGAGTTTATTTGTTATAACAGTTAGCTTACCCTAACTAAAACAGAGTTTTTTTCTGTGTTTATATTTTTAATAGCATATCACCTTTTTCCCCTTAGACTGACTGATTCACTTCAACACCTCTTGAAGTGTAGAAACATAATAGTTCTAGTATATTGTAATGGTTAATTTATTTGTCAACTTGGCTAGGCTATGTGGTATCCAGATAGTTGGTTTAACATCGTTCTGGGTATGTCTGTGGGAGTGTTTCTAGATAAGATTAACATTTGAATTGGCAGACTGAGTAAAGCAGATTGCCCACCCCAGTGTGGGTGAGCCTCATCCAATCCATTCATTGTCTTTGAGTTGGAACATTAGTCTTCTGCCTTCGGTCCTGTCCCCAGACTAGAACTTGCACTATCAGCTCTACTGGTTCTCAGGCCTTCAGAGTTGGACTAGAACTACACCATCAGCTCTCCTGAGTCTCCAGCTTGCCAACTATAGATCCTAGGACATAGCCTCCATAACCACATGAGCCAATTCCTTATAACTATAAGGAAGATATTTCTCCATCTTTCCCTCCCTCCCTTTCTACATTTATAGATATAGAAAGATATAGGTATAGAAAGATATAGGTATAGATATAGATATAGGTCTCAATTGGTTCTGTTTCTATGGGTAATCGAGACTAATATGTATCTGAAGATAATGGTTTGATCTATGAGCTAAGGATTGCATGGGCTAATTGGCAAAATAATAGCAATTCTTAGTTATTTGGTGTTATGTGAAAATAAAGTGTTAATAGTCTCTGTCACCTAATTATTTAAGATGCTAGTAAAAGCATAGTATCCTGAGAAACAAGGCTTACACCTAAAAGAAACAAACTTCTGCAGTCTCCAGTGGTCCTCTTAGCACACTCTCCTGGAAGACAGATGTGTGAAAATCTATATAACAATCAGTTCACCAACAGCGACAGAGGGGTGGACTAAATCTTCAAAGCCAAACATCACTTAAAAAAAAAAAAAAAAAACAAGATCACATGTGCAAACTCTAGAATTTGTGACCTGGAAGGAAAGTCAGAGATCATCTGAACATTTTCTTTTCAGTGAGGCTCAGAGAGGGAAATTGGGCAGTAACTTTTGGGTAGTATTATATAGGCTGGGGTTCAAATGAAGCTCTGCCACTTATTAGCCTGTGTGACCTTAATTTAAACAAGTTTCCTAACCTTTCTAAGCCCTGGTTTTCCTCATTCCTAAAATAAGAATAACCCATACCTACCTAGTAGGGATGGTAATTAGGACTAAACAAGGTAAAATACATATAGCATGGCAATGGCTCGATCAGAATCAGAATCCAAGCTTCCTCACTCCACCCCAGTTCAATGCCTTTCCACCTGCACCAGACTGCCTCCAACTCCCAGTTCACACCCTGTGAGCAGCGGGTCTTCACGTACTCTCCAAGACTCACCGATGCCAGCCCATCAAGCTCTTTCAGGTGGCCAGGTGCTAGTAGAGTGCAAATATCAAAACTGTTAACATCTATACTCTTCTTTCTGGCCTTAAGCATTTGATACATAGTTATTAAAAGATAAAAAGACATTTGTTCCCTGTGGCATGCTGTGACAGTACTATGGAAGGAATTTACTGTCAGTCAGAGGGCGTAAGTCTTAACTCCAGTTCTCACACATCCTTACTTTGTGCTCAGCAGGGCTTTGGTTTCCTCAGGTACAAATCAAGGGGCTTAAATTACATAATGAGGCAGAGATTATCACTGATTCTAAAATTCTATTTGTTCACTAATGTCTCATCAAAAGCATCATCTTCCCTTAATCCTGGTGTGTGATTCTCATTTCGGTGATTGTGTGGCATTGGGTGTTTCTGTGTATGCTGGCAAAGCTAAAATAGATGGAACAGTTTCTCTAAATGATCTTTTATACTAAATCAGTCCTCAGTTTTAAAAAGGACAAGATAGACCACCTTGCAAAAACAGTACGTAGTCATCAGAAAGCTGAACTGCATTGTTCTCTGGCATGGGTTTGAGTATGATTCAAACGTAAAAAAATGAAACACCCAGTAGTAGGGTTAAGTTAACATCACAGGGGACATCTGCATGAAATAATAAATGAAATAAGAAAATAAATGTCTGCCCAATAAGAGGAAAACTTCCCCACCCAGGACATGTATTCATTCAAAAAATATTTTTGGAAAGGGTGAAAAATCTTTGGGTAGTGATTTCACAGAAAATTACTGTGGTGGAAACAAGTCCATATTTCTTGTGGCTTAAGATTTTAGCACTTATGACATCCATGCAGATGATCCCAAAATGCAAGCATGAGCCAATACCCAGAGATCACTCCTAATAGGAGGTTATAGCCCTTTTTCGATTGGTTCATTCATTAAACAAATACTTATTAAGCACCTTAAATATATGTCAGATCATATCTAGGGCCTGGGGATACAGCAGTGAATAAAATATGCAAAATCTCTACATTCATGGCATCTTAGTCCAGTAGGGCTTCTATAACAAAAGATTATAAATTGAATGGTTTATAAACAACAGAAACGATTTCTCACAGTTCTGGAGGCTGGAAACTCCAAGATCAAAGCTCTGGTAGATTCGGTGTCTGGTGAAAACCCATCTTCTGATTCACAGACAGTGCTTTCTCCCTGTGACCTCACATGGTAGAAGGAAAGAGGGATCTCTGTGGAACCTCTTTTATAATGTCTTTAATCCCATTCATGAGAGTTCTGCCCTCATGAACTAATTACCTCCAAAAGGCCCCACTCCCAAATGCTATCACATTGAGAATTAGATTTGAACAAAGGAATTTTGGGAGAATATGAATATTTATAGCACATGGAAATCACGTTCTAGTGACTAATTTATCCCTTGTCCTGGAATTTTTAAAGATTAAGTTTCAGTCAAAGGGGTCATTATAAAAGAGGGGCAGGGGGTACTTCTAGATTTTTTTCAAAAAGGCAATACAGCTCCTTTTAAAATCCTCCATCCCAGCCAGGTGCAGTGGCTCACACCTGTAATCCCAGCACTTCGGGAAGCCAAGGATCACCTCAGGTCAGGAGTTCGAGATCAGCCTGGCCAACATGGCAAAACCCCGTCTCTACTAAAAATACAAAAATTAGCCGGGCATTGTGGTGCGTGCCTGTGATCTCAGCTACTTAGGAGGCTGAGGCAGGAGAGTCACGTGAACCTGGGAGGTGGAAGTTGCAGTTAGCCGAGATCATGCCACTGCACTGCAGCCTGGGCAAGAGAGGGAGACTCTGTCTCAAAAAAAAAAAAAAAAAAAAAAATCCTCCATCCCACTGACAGGCGATTATCAAAGGCAAAGGAAGGCCATGCAGGTGATAGCTATGCTGTGGTCTATTCAATGCCAACCAATAAAAATCACCTCCTCACAGTTGATTTGCTCACCTGGGGTCTTTAATAATCTGTGGTGGCAAAATTAAGATTCCACAGGGACTTCCCAACCCTTTCCTTTTACAAGAAAGCCACAAAACATTTATTTTAGACCAGAAAACTTGATTTCCACAATTCCATTCTACTTTAGGAACTGGGATTAAGGTCTGTATGAGACTATCATTCTCGACTGTCCCTTGCTATCAGCCAAACTCTGCAACAATGAAGACATAAACTAAATTACATGACTTACTATGTTCGCTTCCTTGTCCAAAAAACAAATCATCCTAGCAAAACATCCTTAATGCCAAGCCTCCAAAACCTAAGTAGAATGTGGCCCATTGGTAATCACAAGTGAGTGAACAGAAATTGTTCACATGAATGTGTGTGCATGTGTGCACACATGTGCACACACACTCTCTCTCTCACTCTGTCTCTCTTTTATTCATTCACTCAAGCACATATGGAGAGTTCCTAAGTCACAGGATTAAATCACCAGCAGGAGTTATTGCAGCTGAACTAAAAATGAATCGCTTACAATCTGAGGCTGCCCTTTTGGCCACTGAAGTTTCTCTCCCATTAGAGTTGACAATGGCAGGCTGTCAAGTGAATACCTCACGGCCTCCTCCCGCTGTCACAGGCCTCACACTGTAGCTTTACAAAGATAAAATAATAACCACATGCCAGTCAGCCCTTCTTAAACTAGTTCTGTGCAACATCTGTCAAGGGCCCTCCCAGGCCAGTTCCTGCCAGGAAATTACTACTGCCCAAGGAATGGCCAACAGTTCAAGCATAGCCCCTCACAGGGTCTCTTAGTAATTATTTTTCTCATTTCCATGGTTCTTCAAATTTGGAAAATACTTTATGTTCATTTTAATTATATGATTTAGGGTACTTTGATCCTGAGAAAAACCTTGCCAAGTAAGTCTGCACTGCTACTCTAGATTTATAGATGGGAAAACTGAGAGGCTTACTCAAGACCACACAGCATTTTCCATCTGTGACTAATGATTTAGCTCTTGGGTGGATAGAGTCTTGTAACAGTATCTATTTGCTATCAGAGATGTCATCAGAGGTGTTAAGTGTGAATGTCTTCTTCTCCTCCACCCGCCCCCACACCCCATTCCCAGCATTCTGTTAACATAGTAAATCTTATGAGAAACTTAATGAGTTATGGCAACTAGGGCTAAGCTTAAGACAGTTGCCGAATCCACTGAGCACCACAGGTTCAACTGAATGTAGAGCCGACCTCTCTGGATAATTATAACAGGACATGGAATGAATTGCCCTCCAAGGCTTTCCAAGCAGACAACTAAAGGCCCCTAGACTCTCACCTTTGTACCCCATTCGACCTTACTAATCTTAAGAGGGGGTTGGAAAGACCCAGTAAGAGTGGGCTGTAGTATTTCACTCCTCTCTAGAGTGCTTCTCTGTCACCTCACCCCCGGCAACACCTCCTATATACTCATTAAGTGCAGTGGTGGGTGGGAGAGTTGGAGCGTTCCCAGAAAATTGCTCACTGAAGCTGGGAGCGACTGCAGGCTCCATGGACTGAATGTCATTGAACTGCATCCATGGACAGTTCATGAGAGAAAATGACACATGTCCTCTGGAATCTGGGTGTCTATGAACACAGAGCTTGGGCTCTGTTTCTCACTGAAGAGTTGGTTGGAACCGGTGTGCAAAAGTAGAGTGCAGAGGGTGTGCAGCAGGCTACCCTTTGCATAACGATGTGAGTTGCCCAGGATCTGAGTGCACGCTGCAAAGGGTAACCCAGCCTTGAGACACTGTGTGTGACCTGGCCTAAAAGGGCTGACTCAATAACAGGTTGTGGGGTCAACCTCCAGGAGCAGGAGCTCAGGATAAATTCGAAGAAGGGTAAAGCACAGACATCCCAAGTGAGGGACCTCCAAAGATGCAGAAGTGTAGCTCAGGAGAGAGAAGACATAGGTAAGCATGTCGCATCTGGAAAGCATCAAGGGCCAAGAGAAAGATGGCACCCAGATAAGCAAGCGACTTTTGCCCTTTTTCTTCTAGTCAAATACTTCCACTACTTCTGTGATCCTGGTGATATGGTTTGACTCTGTGTTCCCACCCAAATCTCATCTCAAATTGTACCTGGTGGGAAGTGACTGGATCATGGGGGCGGTTTCTCCCATGTTGTTCTCTTGATAGTGAGGGAGTTCTCATGAGATCTGATAGTTCAAAAGTGGTAGTTTCCCCTGTGTGCTCTCTCCCTCTCCTGCCAACATGTGAAGAAGGTCCTTGCTTCCCCTTCACTTTCCACCATGATTGTAAGTTTCCTGAGGCCTCTCTAGCAATGCAGAACTATGAGTCAATTAAACCTCTTTTGTTTATTAATCACCCAGTCACAGGTAGTATCTTTATAGCAGTGTGAAAATGGACTAATACACCTGGGAAACACCTGTCAAAAAACAAGGTACGCAAAAACAGAAGAGCAAGAGGTCTGGCCTAGTCATGCCTTTCAGGAGTTCAAGTATGATAACCTTCCCCCCTCACCACCAGTGCCTTTCCTGACCAGATCTCTGCCTTCACCCTCCTCCCAGTCTATACAGGGACCCAGGCACCTTCACAGGTCTTGAAGAAGTAAAGATGGTTCTCAAGTAGTAAGTTGGGGCTTAGAAAAGGGTAGGGGGAGGCAGGCAGGATGAGCTCCCACAGCACTGGTAACAGTGTGCATCTGCAATACCGAGTGGACCACCTGCTGAGAGCCATGAAGCATGAGCAACAGGCCAAGCATTGAGAAGGGTGACCATGTAGAGTGAAAGTGGCACACAGGCCTGGAGGAGAGCAAGTTGTGGTTATGCTTCAAGGAGCTCACCAATGACACGATCACCACCAACAATAGCAGGAAGTTGTTTCCAGTGCTGAACATGTCTGGCCTGGATTTAAGAGCCATGCTCTCCTTCTTGCTGGACTTCATGGAGGTCCACAGTAAGCGCTGGAAGAATACCAGAAGTGGGCACCAGGAATGGGTGCCAGAGGGCAAGCCCGAGCTGCAGGCACTCAGCTGTGTGTCCATCCAGTCCAACTCCCCCAACTTAGGGCCCTACTGGATGAAGGTGCCCAACTCCCTCAGCAAAGTCAAGATCAACAACTAGCTACACAGAGGGGGCCTGATCATGTCAAAAGAAACACCAGCCTCGAATTCACACTGTGAGAGTGGCATGTCCACAACACATGATCACTAGCCATTGCTTTCCGAGACCTAGTTCATAAATAACTGTGACAGCTTATCAGAATGAAGAGCTCACAGCTCAAAATTAAACACAATCCATTTGCAAAAGCTTCCCTGGATGCAAAGGAAAGAAGCAATTACAAAGATATGATGGAAGAACGCCAAGGCTGCCAGGAAGAACCCCAATCTAGGTACTCCCATTTAGTGGGTAGCTTATTCCTGGAACCAGTACCCTCTGTCCACTTGCTAACTCCCATCCTCAGTTTGGAGGCCCCCCTCACTTCCTTCCACATACAGCTGTGAAAGGTACCCTGCCCTGAGGAACCAACATTCATCCTGCTACCCTAGCCCTGTGCTCACTGGAACAATTCTCCAACACATTCTTGAAAAACTTTCCCTGAGGCCTGGAAGCTGGGCGGGAAGGGAGGCGGTGGGTGAATAACTTGTCCCTCCTCAGGCCCAGTCCCAAGGCGCAAGACCACTTGTACCAGCACAGTGCATCCGCAAGATAGCAAAAGCAGGAAGAGAGCTGGCCGGCGGAAGACAGGTACCCCCTGAAGACTGAGAGAGAGGCCACTGGGGTACCATGTAGCAGTTACATCAGACTGAGGCACTTCCTGTTTACAGGAGACTATAAAACCCCTGTCCGGTCTCATTTGGTGCTGATGTCATTTTAGGTCTCAGCCCGTCTGCACCCAGGCACACATTAAAACAGCATGTTGCTCCACACCACCTTATGTTGTTCATTGAGGTGCTCTCAGGGTTCAAATTAATACAAGAGCCTTACATCTGGTGCCGAAATCCGGAAAGGGCTCCAGCCCGCGTCCCTTGTGTCCCTCCACCCCAGAGAGCAGGCCAAAGCAACCAGACAAAGGAAGCTCCTCAGCCTCCAGCCGCCTCTCTGTGCATGCACACCAGTCACTGATCTCGCCTACTGGTAAGTTTCCCGGGAGCCCGGTTAACAGAGAAAAATCCTCACGACCTCTCTTGGTTTCTTCAGTCCAAAAATCCAACGTTGGTCCAAGAAGGCTCCGGCATGTGCCAGGCACTCACTGATCACCTGGTCTTAGGGGGATGCCTCTAAGCCTGGTTGGGGACTGCCTCTGCATCACTAGGCTGGGCAGGAGCTTGGTGATGAATTGTATCAGCATGCACCTGAGCTAGGGTCCAGATATGGTCCCGGTCTTCTGGGGTGAGGGTGGAAGAGAGGATAACACAGAGGTCAGGCCAGGTTAGCTCATAAGACTGGGTGAGGTACTGAAACTCTCTAATAGAAGACGTAGGGTCTTCTGGAAATGAACCGAGTCTTGTTAATTTGAGAGAGATCAGTGAGGGAGAAGGAAACATGAACAAGTCCTTGAAAAAGGCAGTGGTGACGATCACTCCTTTTATCGTCTCCCTCCAGCCGTGCAGGATGGTCTCCTTTTCCCTGTTCTCCCGAGCCTACCCTCCGTTATGGGAAATTCCCAGTCGTCCATTCCAAAAGACAGCCCTCTAGGCTGCCTCATAAAAAACCTGCAAACCTTAGGCCTCACGCAAGATACCCGCCTTAAGCGCCTTGTCTTTTTTTGCAATTCAGTCTGGCCACAGTACAAATTACATAACGCATCCAAATGGCCCACAAATGGAACATTTGACTTTACAATTTTAACTAATTTAAGCAATTACTGCCAACGACTGGAGAAATGGGGAGAAATTCCTATGTCCAGGCCTTTTTGCACTCAGATCACAACCTGACTTCTGCAATTCTTGCTCACCTGTTCAAATCATTCTCCTCCATTCTCACCACCCAGATCTCCTTTCTCCTCCCCACCCCACCTTTTTCCTTGTTTGATCTAGCAGACTGCTATCCACCCCTCCCAGCCCCTACCTCTCCCTCTCAACCATCTTCTTTAATCCCTAAGCCTCCTCTTTATCTTTTCAGTCACCATCTTCCCAGCCGCCATCTTCCCAGTCAGCAGTATTCACTTCTTTTTCTACACCGTCCCCTCCTCAGGACAATTCTAGTATCACCTGTACCCATTGTCCTCCTCCACCGCCCTCTCCTGAGGCTTGCAAATTCATCCCACCACCTTACGCCCCTATCTATCCTCCACTGCCTGTTAACTCAACCTCCCTTTCCCCATTCAAACCCTCAGCAGGAACCACTTCCAGGTTCTTCCTTCTCTCCCGCCCATACTCGCTCAGGTGCCATCTTTGTCCCATGCCCCACCCTTACTTCAGTGCCTGTGCTAGGGTGCCCACTTCGGGAAGTAGCAGGAACTAAAGGTATTGTTAGAGTTCATGCTCCCTTCCCTCTCACTGATCTCTCTCAAATTAACAAGACTCAGTTCATTTCCAGAAGACCCTACCTCTTCTATTAGAGAGTTTCAGTAACTCACCCAGTCTTATGAGCTAACCTGGCCTGACCTCTGTGTTATCCTCTCTTCCACCTTCACCCCAGAAGACCGGGACCATATCTGGACCCTAGCTCAGGCGTATGCCGATACAATTCATCACCAAGCTCCTGCCCAGCCTAGTGACGCAGAGGCAGTCCCCAACCAGGCCCCCCACTGGGATTATCAAGACGGGGCCCTTGGATGCCGCCATCAAGACCATATGATTTTGTGTCTTCTTGCACCCTTCAAAAAGGGTGCCCATAAAGCAGTCAACCATGAAAAACGTTCAGAAATCACCCACGGTCCTGACAAAAACCCAGCCCTTTTCTCTCTCATTTAACTGAAGCCATGAGAAAGTATACCAACGTAGACCCAGACAGCCCAGAAGGAACCACTATCTTAAACCTTCAGTTCATCTCCCAATCCACCCCCAGTATTCGGCGCAAGCTTCAGAAGTTCAATGACAGCCCTCAGTGAGATCTTCTTAATTTATCCTTCAAAGTCTTTATCGATCGTGATGAGGAAAGTAAAAGGCAAAAAACAGACAGAGTTTCAAATGCTTGCCTCTGCCATCAGGGACCCTGTGGGCCCACGGGGCCACAGCTTCACACAGAAGCCTCCTAGCAATCCACCTCCACCTGGCACCTGTTTCAAGTGCGGCAATGAAGGCCACTGGTCCAGACAATGCCCAAACCCAGGTAAGCCCACCAGGCTGTGCCCCCTCTGACCCAACTGGAAGTCGGACTGTGAGCAGTCGCTACAAGGACTGCCCCCATTCCTTCCCGAGCCAGTCAAAACCTCCTACTCGGATCTCATTGGCCTTGACGCTGAAGACTGACAGTGCCCTGGAATGGACACCGCAGCAACTACCATCTCTTCATCCAAGCCAAGGGTAACCCTGATGGTGGCAGGTAGGCCAGTATGTTTTTTAATCGATACCTGCGCAACCTACTCTGCTTTACCTAATTTTTCAGGACCCACCCTGCCCTCCCAAGTCTCTGTTATGGGAATTGATGGACAAGCCTCCAAACCCCAAGCCACCCCTCCACTTTTCTGCTCCCTGCACACCTTTTCCTTCACTCACTCTTTCTTAGTCCTAGCTTCATCCCCAACTCCACTCCTGAGCAGAGATATCCTTTCAAAACTCCACACTACTCTCCACTTCCACGTTCCCCATAGTACCCAACACATCAACCCAGACCCCTCCAGGGCTTCTAACTTTCTTCTACTCCTCCAACCTCCCACCTTAAAACATGCAACCTTTCCTTATCCCCCATCCATAGTTAACCCCACTGTTTGGGATACTACTTCCACACCCTCAATCACAAAACACCACACCTCTGTCCACATTACCCTTAAAGACCCCACCCAGGTGCTATCACAGAAGCAGTATCCCATCCCCCAAGCAGCTCTCATAGGCCTAAAGCCTATCATTTCTCACCTCCTCACCAGTCACCTACTCTGCCCAACATACTCCCCTTTTAACACATCAATTCTACCTGTCAAAAAGCCAGATGGAACTTATTGCTTAGTCCAGGACCTCAGGCTCATTAACCAAGCTGTACTTCTAGTATGTCCAGTAGCTCCTAAACCATATACTTAACTTTCCGCAATTCCCTCCTGTTTTTCTGTTCTAGACCTACAGGATGCTGTTTTCACCATTCCTTTACACCCTGATTCCCAAAACCTCTTTGTTTTTACATGGGAAAACCCCAACACCCACCTTTCACGTCAGCTCACCTGGTGCGTACTACCTCAAGGTTTCAGAGACGGCCCCCACCTTTTTGGGCAGGCCTTTGCTTGCAACCTCTGTACCTTATCCCTAAAACTGTCCACTCTTCTTCAATATGTTGATGATCTACACCTGTGTAGACCCTCTCAAAGAGACTGCAACACCCATACTATCTTTCTTTTAAACTTCTTAGAAGAATGGGGGTATCGGGTCTCCCCTAAGAAAGCACAAATATGCACCCCTCCAGTCACCTATCTACGCCTAGCTCTTATCCTGCAAACCTGAGGGCCCACAACCGACCGCATATCCCTCCTCTAGTCCCTCCCACCTCCACAAACTAAGCAAGAAATTCTCTCTTTTCTAGGACTAGCAGGATATTTTAGGCTCTGGGTTCCCTCCTTCGCTCTACTTGCCAAACCGTTATACTAAGCCGCTAAAGGCCCTCTCCATGAGCCTTTAAACCCCGCACAGCCTACTACCCAACCTTTCCATCTACTCCAGAAGGCTCTCACCTCAGCCCCCGTCCTCACTCTCCCAGACCTAGACCTCACCAAACCTTTCTCCTTCTATACCGATGAACAGCGTGGAGTTGCAACAGGTGTTCTAACCCAGTCTAAGGGACCCACCCTCCAGGTTGTTGCCTACCTCTCTAAACAGCTTGAAGCCACAGTATTGGATGGCCTGCCTATCTCCAAGCATTGGCGGCAGCTGCTGTCCTCACCCCTGAAAGCTTAAAACTATCTCTTCACACCAACCTAACAGTTTATTCAACCCATAACATCAAAGACATGCTAGCTCACTGCAGTGTACTGAGTCTTATCTCTGCCCAACAGCTCCTCCAACTGTATGCTCTATTCATAGAAACTCCCCACATCACCGTGCTAACCAGCTCCTGTCTAAACCCGGCCATGCTCTTACCTGAAGCTACAACCACCCAAGACCCTACACACTCCTGTGTGAACACTGTTCAAACCTTTCTTACACCTTTTCCAAACCTAACAGACCAACACCTTCCAGATGCCTCCTTTACTTGGTTTGCAGATGGCAGCTGCTTCCTACAACGAGGACTCCAACATGCTTGCTATGCTATAGTGTCACCCCCCCACACACACTATTGAAGACAATCCGCTTCCCCTAGGAACCACCTCCCAAAAAGCTGAACTCATTGCCCTCACTCAAGCTCTCACTCTAGCAGCCAGACAACAGATCAACGTACATTCAAATTCTCACTATGCGTTCCACATAGTGCACTCACACTCGTCCATCTGGAAAGAACAGGGTTTCCTAACTGCAAAAAACACTCCTGTCATAAATGGCTCTCTCATCAACAAACTCCTTAAAGCTGCCAGGCTCCCACAGAAAGTTGCCATCATTCATTGCAGGGGCCACCAAACCCCATACAATCCTATAGCGGCTGGAAATGCACTAGCAGATCAGGTAGCCAAACAAGTACCCCTACAACCTGTGCAAGGCCAGTTTCTGTCGCTGTCCTTGTTCTCTCCTCTTTACTCCTCAGAAGAAAAGGAGGACTTCTGAGCCCAAAACCTTCAGAAGCAAGGACCATGGTATATCAAGGAAGGGCGCTTTGTTCTTCCTCACTCTCAAACAATCTCTATCCCCCAAAGTCTCCACAACTTTTCCATGTTGGTTACAAACCTCTCTTACAATTTCTCCGCCCTAGTCTCACTTATCCTCACCTTTCCAGCTGTGTTCGAGAAATCACCCAGTCCTACTCTATCTGCCACTCAGTGTCACCCCAGGGCTCCCTTCAGCCACTGCCTTTTCCTACCCACCAAGCCCAGGGCCAGGTACCCAGGCAATATTGGCAAGTATAGACTTCACTCACATCCCGCCCAATAAACAGCTCCGCTATCTTCTAGTCTTTGTCTGTACTTTCTCCAGGTGGGTAGAAGCATTCCCAACAACTTCAGAAGGTGGGGTCTGTGGTAAGTTTAATATATCCAATTGTTGTCTTAACATAGACGATAATGGAAAAACAGTACTAGAAATCGCTTCAAACATCAGAAAAGTAGCCCAGTCCAAACCTGTAAGGGATGGGACCCAACAAACCTTCTAGGAGGGTGGTTCTCTAATTTTAGGAGGATTTAAAATGCTGGTAGGGACAGCAATCTTCATCACTGGACTCCTCCTGCTTCTCCCCTGTATTATCCCACTAATAATAAAGGCTATTAAAAGTCTTGTTGAAACTATAGTTAACCACCAGACAATACAGATGATGCTCCTGCTGCAACATGATGAACACCAACCCATCTCTCAAAAATACCCCCAAAATTAAGTTTTTGTTTCCAAGGTGGCCACATCATCCCCCATGTCATGCTTGAAGTAGTTATTGAGAAAGTCGTCCCTTTTTTCTTTTTCTATAACCAAATAGACAAGAATGAAAGACTTTCCCCAGGGCCTGAATGCCGGCGGAGGGGAGGTGGTGGTGAATAACTCCTCCCTTCTCAGGACCAGTCCCAAGGCGCAAGACCACTTGCACCAACAGCATGTGTCAGCAAGATAGCAGAAGCAGGAAGAGAGCTGGCCAGAAGACACGTATCCCCTGAAGACCAAGAGAGGTACTGCCAACCAGGTACTGCATAGAAGTTATATCAGATTGAGACACTTTCTGTTTACAGGAGACTACAAAACCACTGCCCCATCCTCATTTGGTGCTGATGCCCTTTTAAGCCTCAGTCCGTCTGCACCCAGGCACACATTAAAACAGCGTGTTGTTCCACACCGCCTCATGTTGTTCATTGGTGCACTCTCAGGGTTCAAACCAATACAAGAGCCTTACAATTCTGACAATTCATCTGCGCGTTTATCCATGCTCCAATCCCCCGTCAGTCGGTCCAGCCTTGAATGCCTGCCCACGTCAGCATGTGCCCCATGAGTCATAACACCAATCCATCTACTAGCTCTAGGGTCCCCACTGTATAAAAGGACTGTCACAGACACAGACACGCCTGACAGACAGTACAATGCCTCAGCCCAACCTTACGTGGTAGCCTCATAGACAGCCATGTCACCACCTTCCATGTGAATCAAGACCTTTGTCTTGAAATATTCAATGACTTTGCAACTAGTGTTCATTTGATTGATCTACTACGTATAAAATGGAGGTCTCATGGGTCAAAGGAAGGAAATAAAGCCTTATTAACTTCATTTTAAAATAGAAGAAGAAATACATATTCTATTTATCAAAAATTTCCATCACCAACTCCCACTTTGCTGGTAATCTGCAGTGGCAGTGTTGTCCTCAGTCATATAGGTGAATTCAAGGATGGAAGCAGTGCAATACAGTTGGTCTAATTCACCATGATTCACAGAAAAAAAAAAATTGTTCACTAGGGTCCAGAAACTTCTTGCTTGTTTCTCATATAGCATATAGATGACTTTGGCCTACCAGAATTTGTAAACTCCAATGGTCCGCCTTTAGTGAGAAAAACTTTTATTCTCTTCCTTGTTGCTCTCAAGTAATGTTCAGGTCTCTTTTGCGTCAGCTAGAGTTGACATTCCTAGAGTTTTGACAAAGTAGCCAAAGACAATAAGCAGAAAGCATTTTCTAGAAAATAAAGACATTATGCAAAAAACAATAAAATCTTATTTTATTTCATTTTTTTTCTAGATGGAGTCTTGCTCTGTCACCCAGGCTGGAGTGCAATGGTGCAATCTCAGCTCACTGCATCCTCCGCCTCCCGGGTTCAAGCAATTCTCTTGCCTCAGCCTCCTGAGTAGCTGGGATTACAGGTGCCCACTACCACGCTCAGCTAATTTTTGTATTTTTAGTGGAGATGGGGTTTCACCATGTTGGCCAGGCTAGTCTCAAACTCCTGACCCTGTGATCTGCCTGTCTCGACCTCCCAAAGTGCTGGGATTACAGGTGTGAGCCACTGCACCTGGCCAATAAAATATTATTTTAAAAAAGAAAAATGGAAAAATTAAGAGCCTAACATTATTGAAGGCAGTGGAGGGTGGGGTGGGATTTTGGGTAGAATCTGTTCCCTATTTCACTTCCTACTGAATTCCATCCATTTAATAAAACTGGTTGCACAAAAGATTGAGAGAGGACTTCAAGCCTTTCTTGACAGACCATCCACCTCTGTCCTACTCTACCTCTCCATCCCATCAGTCATACAATACAGGGTAGGGAAATGGAACATACTTCCTATTCTCTGTCATCAGTACCTTGAAAATGAGGGTTTAGACTAATAACCAGGTAATCTCCAAGGTCAGTTCCAGACCAGCTCTAAAATTAAATTACCTTAAGGCTTCAGAGAACTAAAAACCATTCTTTCATCAAATAGTTGGAAGTCCCTGGGACAGTGGATTGTTATTCTCCAAAATCAAAACCTAGGATCTATTCTACCAACAAATCTGTGTGTGATCTCAAGGGCAACAATTGATCAATCTAAGTCTCAATTTTCCCATCTGTTGCAAAAGATTCTTTAATCTTGCAGCCATAAAAAAGAACGAGTTCATGTCCTTTGCAGGGACATGGATGAAGCTGGAAGCCATCATTCTCAGCAAACTAACACAGGAACAGAAAACGAAACACCACATGTTCTCACTCATAAGTGGGAGTTGAACAATGAGAACACATGGATACAGGGAAGGGAACATCACACACTGGGGCTTGTCGGGGGCTTGGGGGCAAGGAAAGGGAGAGTATTAGGACAAATACCTAATGTATGTGGGGCTTAAAACCTAGATGACAGGCACAGTGGCTCATGCCTGTAGTCCCAGCACTTTGGGAGGCCGAGGTGAGCAGATCACGAGGTCAGGAGTTCAAGACCAGCCCGACCAACATGGTGAAACCTCGTCTCTTCTAAAAATACAAAAATTAGCTGGGAGTGGTGGTGTGCACCTGTAATCCCAGCTACTCAGGAGGCTGAGGCAGGAGAATCACCTGAACCCACGAAGCAGAGGTTGCAGTGAGCCGAGATCACACCACTGCACTCCAGCATGGGTGACAGAGTGAGACTCTGTGGGGGAAAAAAAAAAAAAAAACCTAGATGACAGGTTGATAGGTGCAGCAAACCACCATGGGACATGTATACCTATGTAACAAACCTGCACATTCTGCACATTTCCCGGAACTTAAAGTAAAATTAAAAAAAGAAAAAAAAGATTATTGAAACCTGCTTTCTGTCCATTTTTCTGAGACACAGGAAGATGTCATGTGAGATCCCATATTTATGATATTATACACATGCTCCTGGAATAATACTACGAAGTTGAAATCCAGCCATTATGTTTCCCTCAGAGACTGGATCCAGCGCTACCAACTCAACAAAGCTACTATCATCATACTGCGTACTGCATACTACTGCATACTACTAACATACTGCAATTCCTTTCTTCCCATAAAACCATTCATCATAATTGAAGTGGCTAGTGGTGCAGTATGGTTTTTTGTGGGACTTAAATGGGTGGGCAATTTCCTATTACTGTCAGGTCTGAGCAGGTTGAGGGTAGGAGTGGAAAGAGGGATCAGAACTTAAAATCAGTCTGGTCACAGCCACTAGTATACTCCCATGCAATATGGGAAGGCTTGGTCTGGCAGGCAAAACACCATATCTGATATGCAATGGTCCAGTCAGCAACAGCAAAAACAAACAAAATGAGGTGTCATTGCACAACATAACATCAGAAAATTGTGAGGCAGACACTCCTAGGAAGGTCAGGAATGCGGATCATAAGCTTCAAGGAAGTCTGTCAACAGATGGTAGAACCCAGACTTCAAGCTGGAATTTGGGCTTGAAGAATGAGGAAGGGGCTGATGAAAAGGTGGGTAAACAAGAACCAAGACAGTCAAAGGCTGGTGATTTAAAAGAGAGTATAAGGGACAGCATATTAGAACAAAGTAAACATTGAAACATTCCACTCAGGGCTAAAAGGCAGGGGCAGGCCAGCAGCAGTGAGGGATATAAATCGGAGGCAGCCTGCACATACGATCTAGTGATCTAGTGGCTCTAGCTGGGCATAGAAGGGACCCCTTGATAAAGAAAACCAGACTAGGCCTAACCTGGATATTTATTAGATTGATCAGAATCTGCAGACAATAGGATAATATGAAAATCAACGAATCTTTCACATTAAATTTCATCACTTGCTCCACTCTAAATAGACTGATTATACAGAAAGATGGGCTCTCTAGAATGTTCCTTGGAGGACTCTGTAAGGTGGGCATAGAGATGAAGATGGAGTTAAAGTCCAAGTCTATGACCTGGAGCAATTTTGGAGCAAGCCTTGACGTAGGACTGTAGATGGGACTACAATATAGTTTCAAGGATGCTTACTCAGCCTGGACCTGTAGTATTCAAATGGTAAAAATGAATTTTAAAACATTGTTCAGGGTAAGTTACATCAACACATGTGAAGGAAACACACGGGGTAACCCCTATTACCTCCTGAGCTACTGACCCCACAATGAACGTGTTAGACGACCAGGCTGCCCTGCCTCTAAAATATTGGTACCATTGTCAGATATCACAGCTCACAGTACCCAAGACTGGGCATCCAACATATGTGATGAATAAGGCAGCTAAAATCTTTACAATTCAACTAAATGAGAGTATGGATGTTATAGCTCTTCCTATTCGCCATTTTTGTACACTTTGTTCCTGTGGCCAAACCTAAGGGAGTTTATAGCCTTGAAAAACACTCAATACATACATCAAAACAGAAGACGATATTTAAATGACTTTGAATATACCATGAAGTAACTCATCCACAATGTGACCAAGTCTACAAATGATGAGTAGGCCATAGGAAAGCAACTGAAAATGACTTACAAGAAAAGCAATTGAAAAAAGTGTTCGAGTAGTTCCCATAAGCTTCAGAAACAGTATTAGGAGATAACAAAATGGCAGCACCATTTAAAACTATGTTGGATAATGTCACATAAAGTGTTAACTATATTAGAGTACTGTCTTTAAGTTGTAGCATTTTGAAATAATTTGTAATAATTTTGGCAATGAGATCACAGATTTACTTTTTGTATCGAAGTATTTTTATGTGTTCCAAGGCAAGGCACTGGTGCAAATATTTCAGATGAGACGAAGATTTTTGTTTTGTATTGCTGCTAAAGGTTCTCTGAAGTTCACTCAAACATAGCATGGTTGTTCTACTTTAGGTGTGGTATCAAAATATAGGAAAACAGAAATCATTTCCTGTTTCTAAAAGGGAAGGGAATTAATGCAGGAAATTCTTTACAAAGGTGACCAAGGATTTGAGTCCTAAACAGGGAAAAGTGAGTAATTCAGGGATTAGCAACAGCTGGAAGCCACTACCGCTCCTAGACCCAAGAGAGAAAAAGGAAAAAGGGGTATTACAGAACACAAGGGCTGAGCCCACCAGGGTGTGCTGGTCAATGTTTAACAAATTGGTTCTCTGTCAGTGGAAAGCCAGGATTTGGCCTATTTTAAGTCATCAATGTGATATTGATGGAGTTGGAAAAACATAAGCAAGGAGTTGAAAAAAATAAACAAAACTGTCCCTCTTGAACTGGTGTGAGCTGGCTCACACACTAGGATGGAATCATTTGACAGAAGCTGTGGCCACGGCAGGAAGCTGACAGCAGCAGAGAAGGAAGGGAAAATATCGTGGCTTCTCCAAGCTGCCTCTCATCACACACTACTGCCTGCGATTGGGTCAACCCAGACAGAAAGATGCCCAAACAAGAGAAATGCAACCTGCGGGGACCAGCCCCGCTACAACTCACACAGAGTGAGAAAGGGAGAGAACTGAGATACTTGGAATCCTGCTGGTACTTTCAATATACTCAATTAGATTAACTTAGCAATGTAGGGTGGAAATGCATGAGGCCTACATTTGCAGATAAAGTATCAGCATGCAACTGAAAGTTCAAATTTGGCCTCAACATACAAAACCAATGACGGTTTTTAACCTTTGAATAAATATTTAGCAGGAGTGGGCACGGAGGTATCTGGATTGAACATCTCATGATGTTACAACATGCATTTATGAGGCATTTTGTGCAATACAAGGAAAATTTAAAATGATTAAAATTCCATTCATCACATTTCAAATTTCAAAGTAAACACTCACCATGCATTCAGTTCATTCAGGAACCATTTCTCTGTGCAAACTGTTCCAAATACTTGGCATATAGTAGTGGACAAGATGGACAAAATCTCTGCCCTTGAGGAAACTGCACACTAGTAGAAAAGCAAGACACTAAAAATAAATAAGCAAACTATGTAAAATATTAGAAAATAATAAGCACAATAGGGAGAAATAAGCAATGGAATGGGGATAGTGAGTGATTAGGGCCTTCACAATTTTTAAAAGGTTGGGAGGGAAAGGCCTCACTGATAAGGTGTCATCTAAGCAAAGACTTGAAAGAAATGAGGAGTAAGCCATAGGGGTTTGGGGCGGGAGCAGGGGAAACTGCCCCAGGTGGAAGTTGCTCAATGTATTTTAAGAACAGCAAAAAGACTGCAGCAGTCAGGAAAGAGGCACTACAGATCACGTAGGCCATTGTAAGGTTTCCAACTTTTACCATACATATTGTAATTGGGAGCTACTGAAGAATTTTTAGCAAAGGCCTGGATCACTCTGGCTGCTGTGTTTGAAATAGACTGTAGAGGTCCAACAATGAAAGCAGGGAGGTCAATTAGGGGGAATAGTTCAAGCTCTAGAGAATGATGTGGCTTAGGTCAGGGTGGTAGAAGTAAAGGTTGCAAGAACTGGTCAGATTCTGGATGTATTTGAAATATAGGTATAATAGGATTTGCCAAAGGATTGGATGTAAGATGTGAGAGAAAGACCAGAAGTTCAGGGATGACTAAAATTTGGGCCTTAGAGATGACAACTCCGAGTGGAATAGTTTTTGGGGAAAAGATCAGGTTTTGTTTTTGAACATGATAAGTTTGAGGTGTCAGATATTTACAAGAGGTTGCGTCAAATTGGATAGAACATTATCTTGTGTTCAGATATAGGCCTGGGCTGGAGATGTAAATTTGAGAGTTGTCAATATATAGATGGAGTTAAGGTCATGAAAATGCATCAGATGCCTAATGTTTGTGGATTGGGCCCGGCAACCTCTGTCAACTGAGGTTATGTGAAGAAACATTAAGACAAACCCCTAAGGCACCCATTGTATGTGAAGGATTAACTTCCTTCCTATGCACCTAGAACTAGTTATTTTTCTTGGAAAAAGTTGAGAAAATGTTCTCTGAAATCATTTTTTTTGTGTCCATGGTTCAGATGAGAAACCATGGTTGAAAAGGACTGCTAGGGAGTTTGAGGTAGTCAGGACAATGACGGGGGCGCAGGAAGGAAACTGAGAAGTCCTTTGCAATGGGAAGAAAGCCAGGAAAGCGGGAACCTTGGAGAGTAAGTGGAGTGATCAGGAGTGTCAAATGCTGCTGATGGGTCCTATGAAGTGAGAACTGAGAATTTATAGACAGATTTGGCTACAAGGAGGTCTAGGGACCTTGACAAGTACTGTTTCAGAGGATGGTAATTGGACTGGGCTTAGGAGAGAATAGGAAAAATGAATATTTTCAGGTATAGTTAGATAGTGATTCAAACTGGGTCCAAAACTACCTGTTAATCATTTCTCAAGTGTCTGATTCAATCAGATTGAAGAATATTTTCAGTAGGCTTAGCTTTTAAGAAAATTATATGTATTTTCAAGAATTTATCATAAACTTTGTTTTTTTTCCTTTTTTTCCAAGGCTCCAACTCACATCCACAAATCTAGATTTCAAATATTTGTGTTCATAAATAGCTCTGTTAATGTTACCGGTTAACTTGAAAATAAGTAGGTATTAGAAACCTAAACTTGTGAAATAAATTCATGCTAAAATAGAACTTGTAGCTTTAACATATTGAGCTTTTACTTAAGTTTCATTTGCAGAATATTTAAAAATCACTGACACAATCTAGTCATTTCTATTGTTTTAAACTTCTTTTTAAACACATTACATATATGGAGAGCTTCAACCACTTGAAAGTTGGTGGCTGACAGTATAAAATATACATTCTATAGTCCTCATGATCCACGAGTCTGTTCAAATAATTTGTGCAGATCACATAAATTCTCTGAAACCTGGTTTCCTTTTCTATAGAACAAGAATCGTAACACTGGAAGCATTCATTAAAAATGCTTTAAGAGTCTAGCAAATACAGTCTCTCATTAGTGATAGTGACATATTAACCCTGGACTAACTAGACCAATTAGAAAATGTAAGATGTTGGCTGGCTTAGGCAGATGGCCCAGCTGACTCAGGTGAATGGAACAAGAAAGAATCTAAAATAATAGAAAGTGGAAATATAATGTGCAGAGCTCCTATCAAGGACTTTTTGGCATATTCGCTGTCAAGCCAATGCTCTCCTGGAAGCTTTTGGGGGCCACAGGCATGATGTCATATCTGAAAGGGTAGCCTCCACACATGCACTGTGTCATACACACCTTCACTTACATGGCTTCAGCTCTTCTCCACTTACATCATCCAAGAGCTTTAGTGATTGGGGCATGGATACTTGAGATTCTGTGGACTCCTTTGCTTTTCACATTCAAGACTTTCTGAAAACAGCTGCAGAAATACCAAGACCTTTGGAAAAGGCTGATCTTAGTACATTTTCAGCCAGACTGCAAGCTGAGAGAAGTGGAAATATTACCAGCCTGTTTTCCTGAAATCCCTGTCAGAGCTGCTCCAGCAATTTCTTGGCTTTCCACATGACCTCAAAACAGGACAATCTCATTTTCCAAATCCATCTGCTTTTTTAGCTTTACTTCTAGCCTTACATTTAAATATGCAATTAAGTCAGGCACAATAGCCCCACAGTCCCAATAGTACCCAGATCTGCAAATCTGAGTTATGATGACCATAGAACACATAAATCCGATGGTAAACTCAAATCACAAATCCTCTACCCAATGGTTCAACTCCAAGAAATTCATTACCAGCAACATACTGCAACATATTTTCAGACAAGCTAAAAGACAAATGCTTTTATGTTGAAGTGATCTTCAGCAAGGGCTGTGACTAGGGTTGGCAAATGTCAAGAATTTCAGTTAATATTATCTCATAGCTAGAGATTTCAAATCCAGAATAACCTAGAGGAAGGACTGAAAGAAAAAATGGTTACCAATGTTTAATGTAAAGAATATGGGTCAAGAACTTCAAACTAATGTTTCATTCACTCAGTCTAGTATTAGCAGATTCAGGAAGCTGTTGTAAACAAGCAGCTCTGCACAGCCCACTCCTGCCTGTGTGCAACTCCACACACTAGCCACAGCTCAACACACAGCACTCTGCTGGGGACTGCTGCATCCAAGAACTCATGCAGCCAGTCCTCTTGGATATAAAAGTTAACCTTCCCCTTCCCAAGAGACATAAAACTCTCTCTCTGATAGTCTCTCACTCAGAGCTGTTTTCTGGGCAAATGTCCACAGCAACCCCCATTCAGAAAATCAGAAATCAGGTTGCCAAGGAAATGAGAAGTTAAAGAGACAGTATTGAGAAAACAGGCCATGTTGTGCCATGCCTTAGCAGCCTTTCCAAAATTTCTAGGAGACTGATTTAAATTTGGTTCAGGCCCAAGACACAAATATATTTTTTCAAAGGGACAGAGTAATCCTGGGAAGTCCAATCCAAAGAACACTAAAGGGTCAACTTAAAGTCTCTTACAAGGGTCCTCTGATCAGCTGTGGACTGCATCCAACTTCTGGTGCCTGTCTCAATTCTAACTCAAAGCAGGTGCTCAGCTCCAGAACAACACTTTACTGCCTGACACAGGAAGGCCTACAGGTAGGGTTGAATGTCACAAGTGTATTCTGGTAAGTAGTGAGGCTTCACTTTTCGTTTTATTCTGGCTCAACTGTCCACCCTCAGGATTGGAGCAGAGCTAGACCAGATTTTCATCCTCCCTTCATGTCCCTTCCACCAGTAGGCACTTGTGACCAAAAAAAAAAAAAAAAACAAGTAATCTACAATGCCACTTCACCATGTCAGATAGCATGAACTTAAGAAAGAAAGAAAGAGTAAAGAGGGGAGGAATGATGGAAGGAAAGAAAAGAGAGGGAGGAAAGAAGAAAGGAAAGAAGACAGGTCTATATATATATATATATATACTTTTTTTTTTTTTTTTGAGACGGAGTCTAAAGAAAGATAAAAGAAAAACTAGGGGACCAAATCATTTTCAGCTTCCAGGTAAAATGTGCCTCCCACCAACCTAAGATGTTCAGAAACAGGCAAATGGCCTACTTTTAGGACTCAGGCTTTCCTACGGCCTACTAGGACTGTTAGGATTTACTTTGTTCTGTTGTGCATATTTGATATATTAAAATTTTCTGGCTGGGCGCGGTGGCTCATGCCTGTAATCCCAGCACTTTGGGAGGCCGAGGCGGGCTGATCACAAGGTCAAGAGACTCAGACCATCCTGGCTAACATGGTGAAATCCCCTCTCTACTAAAAACACAAAAAAATTAGCCAGGTGTGGTGGCACACGCCTGTAGTCCCAGCTACTCGGGAGGCTGAGGCAGAACAATTGCTTGAACCTGGGTGGTAGAGGTTGCAGTGAGCCAAGATCGTGCCACTGCACTCCAGCCTGGGTGACAAGAACAAGACTCCATCTCAAAAAAAAATATTATTTTTATTTCCCTGCTAGCATTTTTTGCTTTTTAAAAACAATTACCATATAGTAAAATGGACTTTTGGGGGCAGATGATTCTAAGAATTTTAACGCACATAGATGTGTGTAAACACCTCCACCATCAGGATCCAGAACAGTTCCATGACCCCAAGAAACTTCCTGTTGCTACCCCTTTATAGTCACTGCTCCCACCCTACCTGCAACCACTGATCTGTTCTTCATAAATAGATTGTTGTTTGTTCCATATTCCCAAACTCGTAATGCTATTGTTTATAGAATGAGAGTTAAGCATCTCGTTACTGTAGTTGTTTTAACTAATTGTAGCAAAATGTATTCAAAATAAAATGTAAATTTATGTTAATAAGCATGAAACTATAAAAGGTGAACTACCTGAACCACGACCTTTAATTCCAGCCAAAGTCAACCTGGGCCTGGGCAACCTAGAAAACTCAACCCTGTTCACAAAGGCCTGGACCTTCTCTCCTTCCCCAGCAAAGCTTCATTCACCCTGCTCCTGAATGCCCTTTAACCAGCCTCATTTTCAGAACTGATGATGTATATGGTTCATCTAGTCGTGGCCCACTGCTCCCCACTGGGATGGACTGCACTCTCTCCTGTGCACTAGCCACTTCTGGATCCTCCAAGTAATTTGTTCACTTGGGCCAACCTCCAGGCTTTGGCCCCAAGCCTTAGGAACGGCCATAAGGCCAATACACTTTCTTACTCCAACCTCATCCCTAGCAAGTGGCAAGTTCTGAAGATAATACATTCTTCAGCTTGCAATACAATAATCTGAAATATCTCCATATATGTATCTGCCACATATATGACTTTATAGAAAATATAAGATATTAAGAACTCAAAAACTATATTACACAGAATGTAATAATATATATTAAAATATGTATTATGATTATCATATTCACAGAGACATAAATATACATTACCAGATTCAGTAAATGAGATTAGATCACCACAGAAATGATAATACATTTTGAACAGTCACTGAAGTGGCCCTTTATGTTGAATCATTAAGAGTTGAATAGTCTATTTCTCATAAAATTATATGATCTGAGCATTTTGCTTAATGCTTGACTTTAAGTCTATTACAATTCAACATTATTAAATTAACATTAGTTATGCATATTTCAGGTTTATAAATCAAAAATGCATACAAGTTTCCAGTGTCATCAAATTTCTCAGGTCCTCCAATTAAATTGAATTCTATGTAAAAATATGGCTTACTAATGTTTAAGATACAATTGAGGCTTATATACCTATTCCTTCTCTCAACATTACTATATTCTTTAACTATTATCCAATTAATTACTCTCCTAATGATAGAATTACGGGGCAATCCCCTGTTGTATTATTTGTTTGCATAAACTTAACAACTTTTTTGTTCCTCAATTACTGGGCTCTTATCAATTACATAAACCAATAATATGAAACACTTTTTTATTGCAGTCCTTTTTGGAACAAGCCAGGAAACAAAGAAACAGCTTATTTTTTCATAGATCCCTCCTTAACTCACAATTGTGACATGATAGAGCTATCACTTCAAGGCATGTTTCTGATAGCGTTAACACTCACTAACCCAGAAGTAGAAATCCATCACTCCCATCTCTGATATATTAGTATGTTAACATCTAGTTGGCAATGGCCCAAAGAGGGGCTCCAATCCAAATGTTTTCTATATAAAGTGAGAATCCAATATGAAAAGAATCTGCATATATGGCAAATAACCAAGTCATATTCATTATATTCAATTTTTATAATGAAATGCAGATTTTTCATTATGAGGTAAATCCCTACATTCAAAACCCTAAATAGAATAATCCTTTAAAAATAATGTTTGCTGATTAAAACACTAACAACTTTTTAAAATCATTTCTGCATTTGAATTAAGTAGATTTTCATTTGGGCAACAATGGGATACATTTTCATTCACTTTTAGTTCGGTAGTTTCTCTCAAACAGGCAGTGTAGCCTCTGTTGCTTTGATGATCTCTTTTGATAACCAGCTAAAGATACTGCATGTTACTGACACACTTTCAGGGAAAGATCATTTAATAAATATTGAGACCTATATTGTTAGCCTGAATCTCCCTATTCCCTTTGCCTTCCTACCCATCGGATTCCTCCTTTTTCCCTTTCTTTAAGGCTTCATGAAAAGATAAATAATCATAATGCTACCTATTCGAGACTGCAACTACAAAACTTAACATTCTTTTAAAATCTGCATCTACTTCTTTCAAAGCTGAGAATTCTCCCTGGAAAACTGTTCATATAAACATACATACGACAGTTTGCAAATAATTCCAGGGGTTCAAAGCATCTCTAAAATCCATCCATAGGTGTAGAAAGTGTCTGTGGTCCCCCAGAGTAAACACTGCTCCACAAGCCAATTCCCACACAGCCACCCATTCAACTCCCACCTAGCCCAAGGCTTGCCACCTCATCAGCCCTTCCTTCAGTCAATAGTGCTGAGCCCAAATTAACTTGTGGCTCCTCATGAAGCCTTTCCAAGCTCTTTCAATTCGTGTGGGTTTCTAACTTTTCTAACTTCCTCATAGAAACAGAGTCAAGTCTTAGGACTTAGCCTTCAGTTTCCCTCTAGATGATTCATACAGGTAAATTAGGCCCTTAAACCTAACTGGTAAACCCCTGAAAGCAGAGAGATGTGCCTTACATCTCTGCAGTTTCCCCCACAGCACCTGGCACAGTGCCAGAAGCTGAATGAATTTTTTTTTTATTGTGTAATCAACCCACCCATCTGCTCATCTTCTGGGTAGCCTCTGTCCCACCACCCCTACTTGCCCCACAAGGATGGGGCCAGGAATCACAACTCTATGAGTTGTATCTATGTTATGCAGTGATCAGGAGCTATCACTCACTTTTTTATTTATTCACTCAGCAAACATTTATTAAGTTCCTACTATATGTCAAGTACTAAGGTAGGTACTGGAAATACAAAAGAGACAGAAATGTAAGCAAATTATTGATGATGTGTTACATGCAATAACAGAGTTACATATAAGGCAGCAAAAGAAAGGAGTAGAAAGGAGCAACTATCTATCTAGAGATGTTAGTGAAGTCATGATGGAGAACACGGTGCTTGAAATAGATGCTAAAAAAAAAATTGGTATGAATTTAACCAAATGACCCAAGAGGGGAAATGCATCCAGGAGAGAAACAGCAAATGCAAAGACACAAATGCATGAAGACAACATGTCTCTTATCCTCTCCTCACATTCCCTGGTCAGCCTTGGCATAAGCCTCCATTTCAGGATCATTAAGCCTCCACCTTTAGGATCATTTACATGAACTAAGTCATGGGAATTTGTTTTTTTAAATTTACTAAGATGCACTGCCTAGCAAACATGAATTTCAAAATACTAAATAAATTTAGTATTGTGGGTTTGGAAATCCAAGTCAAATCCAAATTATGGGTTTGGAAAGAAACACATGTGACTAACTCAACATTCATTTTATTGGGTTACATATTTTTATAGAGAATATTTTTAATACAATTTTAATTTTAATGATCTGTCTGCCTTTAAGGGATAAAATAACATCAAGAAAAATTGCTGTAAAGTTATTTATTCAATGTTTCCATTCCTGTATCATTTACCTCTCCAAGTGAGTTTCAGTTTCTCTGTCTGCTGGCTTTGTAAACCTCTCATTGGACTTTAACAACTATGGAATCACTTTTACTGTGAAGTTTAATATCCTGCTTTAAAATCCAAATATGATTCACATATTGCATCTTCAATATTTCTAAAGCAAAATGGTCTTCTTGGGAATTTTTTTAAAATGACTTTTCTCCAGAACACTTAAAAACATGCCTTCCAATATCTGGAAAGGGGACTTATTTAAATACATGCATAATACTGTTTTCCTGCCTTTTATTTTAAAAAGACAAATTAATAATACTGCTAAACTAATTTTAAGAAATACTAATGGTATTAAAATGCATCAATAGTCTGGCTAAACAAAAAAAGTTGAAAAAATGTCAAGAACAAATGGTTGCAGAGGTGTCAGTCTTGGCACTTAATACTTTTTCAGAGACCTGAGCCTGTAATTGCTTTTAAAGACATGAAAGTCCTTGCTGTCTCTCTCTCTCTCTTCAGTAGATTCAGAGATTTCATTTTGAGAGCCTAGAAGATGCTCCAAAATTTATAATAAAGACATAAAGCCTCATTGATGGTGCTATATAAAAGGTATTTTTACAGTTGTTAATCTCAGATACACATAAGCAAGCAAAAATTTCCCAAGGAAGTAATTTAAAACTATTTAGAGCTGTTTCATGAATCTCTGAGTTCAGATCTTGGCATCTTTGTAGCCATTGGAGTTCTGGGACCACAAAGTTGAAAACAGCAAGGGAATGAAGCCCTGGATCCTCATACGAGAATGGTGAGATAATGATAATCAGGATAATATATTACACTTGTATTGTGCTTTATAATTGTAAGAATTCTTTCTCAAGATTCATCTCATGTGATCATCCTAAACCTCCAACAGAAATAACAAGCCTAGATTTCAGAAGCAACACATCCAAGGACATGTGGCCAGCTAGTGGCAAGACTAGAATCAAAACCCAGATCTTGCTGACACAAAATAACTTTTCCATTACACTAGATATAGAATGACCAATCAATCTGTCTACCCACTCTTCCCGCATTTGTTTTCCATTTTTTAACAGAATCATTGATTTTTTTAAATATATAGTATTTCAGGATCCTCAGACCTTCGTTTTAAGTTTCCAGTTTTAAAAATGTATTCATCGGCTCAGTATCAAGTTCCTCTTTATTCAAAGTTAGCCTTATTGGAAGAAGGGCAGTCCAAAGCAAACAAAGATGTTTTGCATTCACTTCTCTTTGTTCCCTTTTACATCATTGTTGAAGAACATACTGAATACCTCTGTTAACCAGCAAATTTTCTTCTCAGTCATTTGTTGAGCCTTGCTTCTCTGAGAAAGCACTGTAATTGGTTTCCTTTTCGGGTTTCCACAGAAAATCTCCCAGAAAGATCTCAGGGAGCATAAAATGCATGCAGCAAGGCCTAAGTGATACTGTATATCTAAGATAATAAGACTCTAATATCAATCTCAAGAATGCATTATTAAATAAAAGTTTTTCCATTCTTTCAATGCTATACAAGAAAGCCCTGAGAAAACCAGCAAAGGAATAATTTTTCCTGAATTCCCAACTACTGAACAAGCACCAGATTTCTTCTATTAATTAATTTGCTCATTTATAGGTTCGACATGAAACCTACCTGCCAGCAGTGTTCTAGGTCTTGGGGATTCAGTGGTGACAAGATAAAGTTTCTGCCTTGCAGAGCTTACATTCTAGAAGGAGAGTAAGACAGACAATATAGCCAAAAGCAAATAATACCAGACATTGTTATTGTTATAATGAAAAAGTAAAATAAGGTAATAGGATAGCACATAATGGCAATGACAGGCAGAGAGGAAGCAGGAAAACCAATCGGGATGTGATTATGTTAGCCCAGGTAAGAGATGAACTATTCAAGGGGTGTGCCCAAGATGGCCGAATAGGAACAGCTCCAGCCTCCAGCTCCCAGCATGGGCAACAGAGAAGATGGTGATTTCTGCATTTTCAACTGAGGTAACAGGTTCATCTCACTGGGGCGTGTCGGACAGTCAGTGCTAGTCAGTGGGTGCAGGCCGACCAGCGAGAGCCGAAGCAGGGCGAGGCATCGCCTCACCTGGGAAGTGCAAGGGGGAAGGGAATTCCTTTTCCTAGCCAAGGGAAACTGAGACACACAACACCTGGAAAATTGGGTAACTCCCATCCTAATACTGCACTTTACCAAGGGTCTTAGCAAACGGCACACCAGGAGATTATATCCCACACCTGGCCTGGAGGCTCCCACACCCACGGAGCCTCCCTCATTGCTAGCACAGCAGTCTGAGATCTAACTGCAAGGTGGCAGTGAGGCTGGGGGAGGGGCACCCACCATTGCTGACGCTTAAGTAGGTAAACAAAGCCACCGGGAAGCTCAAATTGGGTGGAGCCCACCGCAGCTCAAGGAGACCTGCCTCCCTCTGTAGACTCCACCTCTGGGGACAGAGCATAGCTAAACAAAAAGCAGCAGAAACCTCTGCAGATGTAAATCTCCCTGTGTGACAGATTTGAAGGGAGCAGTGGTTCTCCCAGCACAGAAGTTGAGATCAGAAAATGGACAGACTGCCTGCTCAAGTGGGTCCCTGACCCCTGAGTAGCCTAACTGGGAGACATCCCCCACTAGGTGCAGACCGACACCTCATACCTCACACAGCTGGATACACCCCTGAGACGAAGCTTCCAGAGCAAGAATCAGACAGCAACACTTGCTCTTCAGCAATATTCTATCTTCTGCAGCCTCCACTGCTGATACCCAGGCAAACAGGGTCTGGAGTGGACCTCAAGCAAACTCCAAAAGACCTACAGCTGAGGGTCCTGACTGTTAGAAGGAAAACTAACAAACAGAAAGGACACCCACACCAAAACCCCATCAGTACGTAACTATCATCAAAGACCAAAGGCAGATAAAACCACAAAGATGGGGAAAAAGCAGTGCAGAAAAGTTGGAAATTCAGAAAATCAGAGCGTATCTCCCCCTCCAAAGGAACGCAGCTCATCGCCAGCAACGGAACAAAGCAAGACGGAGAATGACTTTGACGAGTTGAGAGAAGAAGGCTTCAGTCGATCAAACTTCTCAGAGCTCAAGGAGGAACTACGTACCCAGCGCAAAGAAACTAAAAACCTTGAAAAAAGAACGGATGAATGGATAACTAGAATAATCAGTGCAGAGAAGACCATAAAAGAACTGATAGAGATGAAAACCATGACACGAGAACTACATGAAATGCACAAGCTTCAGTAACCAACTCGATCAACTGGAAGAAAGACTATCAGTGATTGAAGAGCAAATGAATGAAATGAAGCAAGAAGAGACGTTTAGAGAAAAAAGAGTAAAAAGAAATGAACAAAGCCTCCAAGAAATATGGGATTATGTGAAAAGACCAAATCTACGTCTGATTGGTGTGCCTGAAAGTGACAGGGAAAATGGAGCCAGGTTGGAAAACACTCTGCAGGATATCATCCAGGAGAACTTCCCCAACCTAGTAAATAAGGCCAACATTCAAATTCAGGAAATACAGAGAACACCACCAAGATACTCCTTGAGAAGAGCAACTCCAAGACACACAATTGTCAGATTCACCAAAGTTGAAATGAAGGAAAAAAATGTTAAGGGCAGCCAGAGAGAAAGGTCGGGTTACCCACAAAGGGAAGCCCATCAGACTAACAGCAGATCTCTTGGCAGAAACTCTACAAGCCAGAAGAGAGTGGGGGCCAATATTCAACATTCTTAAAGAAAAGAATTTTCAACCCAGAATTTCATATCCAGCCAAACTAAGTTTCATAAGTGAAGGAGAAATAAAATCCTTTACATACAACCAAATGCTTAGAGATTTTGTCACCACCAGGCCTGCCCTACAAGAGATCCTGAAGGAAGCACTAAACATGGAAAGGAACAACAGGTACTAGCCATTGCAAAAACATGCCAAAATGTAAAGACCATTGATGTTAGGAAGAAACTGCATCAACTAACAAGCAAAATAACCAGCTAATATCATAATGAAAGGATCAAGTTCACACATAACAATATTAACCTTAAATGTAAATGGACTAAATGGTCCAATTAAAAGACACAGACTGGCAAATTGGATAAAGAGTCAAGAACCATCAGTTTGCTGTATTCAGGAGACCCATCTCACAAGCAGAGACACACATAGGCTCAAAATAAAGGGATAGAGGAAGATCTACCAAGCAAATGGAAAACAAAAAAAAAGCAGGGATTGCAATCTAGTCTCTGATAAAACAGACATTAAACCATCAAAGATCAAAAGAGACAAAGAAGGCCATTATATAATGGTAAAGGGATCAATTCAACAGGAAGAGCTAACTATCCTAAATATATATGCACCCAATACAGGAGCACCCAGATTCATAAAGCAAGTCCTTAGAGACTTACAAAGAGACTTAGACTCCCATGCAATAATAATGGGAGACTTTAACACTCCACTGTCAACATTAGACAGATCAACAAGACAAAAAGTAAACAAGGATATCCAGGAATTGAACTCAACTCTGCACCAAGCGGACCTAATAGACATCTACAGAACTCTCCACCCCAAATCAACAGAATATACATTCTTCTCAGCACCACATCACACTTATTCCAAAACTGACCACATAGTTGGAAGTAAAGCACTCCTCAGCAAATGTACAAGAACAGAAATTATAACAAACTGTCTCTCAGATCCCAGTGCAATCAAACTAGAACTCAGGACTAAGAAAATCAAAACTGCTCAACTACATGGAAACTGAACAACCTGCTCCTGAATGACTACTGGTTACATAACGAAATGAAGGCAGAAATAAAGATGTTCTTTGAAACCAATGAGAACAAAGATACAACATACCAGAATCTCTGGGACACATTTAAAGCAATGTGTACAGGGAAATTTATAGCACTAAATGCCCACAAGAGAAAGAAGGAAAGATCTAAAATTGACACCCTAACATCACAATTAAAAGAACTAGAGAAGCAAGAGCAAACACATTCAAAAGTTAGCAGAAGGCAAGAAATAACTAAGATCAGAGCAGAACTGAAGGAGATAGAGACACGAAAACCCTCCAAAAAAATCAATGAATCCAGGAGCTGGTTTTTTGAAAAGATCAACAAAATTGATAGACCACTAGCAAGACTAATAAAGAAGAAAAGAGAGAAGAATCAAATAGACACAATAAAAAATGATAAAGGGGATATCATCACCAACCCCACAGAAATACAAACTACCATCAGAGAATACTATAAACACCTCTACACAAATAAACTAGAAAATCTAGAAGAAATGGATAATTTCCTGGACACTTACATTCTCCCAAGACTAAACCAGGAAGAAGTTGAATCCCTGAATAGACCAACAGCAGGCTCTGAAATTGAGGTAATAATTAATAGCCTACCAACCAAAAAAGTCCAGGACCAGATGGATTCACAGCCGAATTCTACCAGAGGTAAAAGGAGGAACTGGTATCATTCCTTCTGAAACTATTCCAATCAATAGAAAAAGAGGGAATCCTCCCTGACTCATTTTATGAGGCCAACAGCATCCTGATACCAAAGCCTGGCAGAGACACAACAAACAAAGAGAATTTTAGACCAATATCCTTGATGAACATTGATGCAAAAATCCTCTATAAAATACTGGCAAATCAAATCCAGCAGCACATCAAAAAGCTTATCCACCATGATCAAGTGGGCTTCATCCCAGGGATGCAAGGCTGGTTCAACATAAGCAAATCAATAAATGTAATCCAGCATATAAACAGAACCAAAGACAAAAACCACATGATTATCTCAATAGATGCAGAAAAGGCCTTTGACAAAATTCAACAGCCCTTCATGCTAAAAGCTCTCAATAAATTCAGTATTGATGGAACATATTTCAAAATAATAAGAGCTACTTATGACAATCCACAGCCAATATCATACTGAATGGGCAAAAACTTGAAGCATTCCCTTTGAAAACTGGCACAAGACAGGGATACCCTCTCTCACCACTCCTATTCAACATAGTGTTAGAAGTTCTGGCTAGGGCAATCAGGCAAGAGAAAGAAATAAAAGGTATTCAGTAGGAAAAGAAGAAGTCGAATTGTCCCTGTTTGCAGATGACATGATTGTATATTTAGAAAACCCCATCATCTCAGCCCAAAATCTCCTTAGGCTGATAAGCAACTTCAGCAAAGTCCAAGGATACAAAATCAATGTGCAAAAATCACAAGCATTCTTATACACCAGTAACAGACAAACAGAGAACCAAATCATGAATGAACTTCCATTCACAATAGCTTCAAAGAGAATAAAATACATAGGAATCCCATTTACAAGGGATGTAAAGGACCTTTTCAAGGAGAACTACAAACCACTGCTCACTGAAATAAAAGAAGACACAAACAAATGGAAGAACATACCATGCTCATGGATAGGAAGAATCAATATCGTGAAAATGGCCATACTGCCCAAGGTAATTTATAGATTCAATACCATCCCCATTAAGCTACCAATGACTTTCTTCACAGAATTGGAAAAAACTGCTTTAAAGTTCATATGGAACCAACAAAGACCCCTCATTGCCAAGACAATCCTAAGCCAAAAGAACAAAGCTGGAGGCATCATGCTACCTGACTTTGAACTATACTACAAGGCTACAGTAACCAAAACAGCATGGTACTGGTACCAAAACAGAGATATAGGCCAATGGAACAGAACAGAGCCCTCAGAAATAATACCACACATCTACAGCCATCTGATCTTTGACAAACCTGAGAAAAACACGAAATGGGGAAAGGATTCCCTATTTAATAAATGGTGCTGGGAAAATTGGCTAGCCATAAGTAGAAAGCTGAAACTGGATCCTTTCCTTACTCCTTATATGAAAATTAATTCAAGATGGATTAGAGACTTAAATGTCAGACCTAAAACCATAAAAACCCTAGAAGAAAACCTAGGTAATACCATTCAGGACATAGGCATGGGCAAGGATTTCATGTCTAAAACACCAAAATCAATGGCAACAAAAGCCAAAATTGACAAATGGGGTCTAATTAAACTAAAGAGTTTCTGCACGGCAAAAGAAACTACCATCAGAGTGAACAGGCAACCTACAGAATGGGAGAAAATTTTTGCAATCTACTCATCTGACAAAGGGCTAATATCCAGAACCTACAAAGAACTCAAACAAATTTATGAGAAAAAAACAAACAACCCCATCAAAAAGTGGGCAAAGGATATGAACAGACATTTCTCAAAAGAAGACATTCATACAGCCAACAGACACATGAAAAAATGCTCATCATCACTCGTCATCAGAGAAATGCAAATCAAAACCACAATGAGATACCATCTCACACCAGTTAGAACGGCAATCATTAAAAAGTCAGAAAACAACAGGTGCTGGAGAGGATTTAGAGAAATAGGAACACTTTTACACTGTTAGTGGGACTGTAAACTAGTTCAACCATTGTGGAAGACAGGGTGGTGATTCCTCAAGGATCTAGAACTAGAAATACCATTTGACCCAGCCATCCCATCACTGGGGATATACCCAAAGGATTATAAATCATGTTGCTATAAAGACACATGCACATGTATGTTTATTGCAGCACTATTCACAATACCAAAGACTTGGATTCAATCCATATGTCCATCAGTGACAGACTGGATTAAGAAAATGTGGCACATATACACCATGGAATACTATGCAGCCATAAAAAAGGATGAGTTCATGTCCTTTGTAGGGACATGGATGCAGTTGGAAACCATCATTCTCAGCAAACTATCACAAGAATAGAAAACCAAACACCACATGTTCTCACTCATAGGTGGGAATTGAACAGTGATGTCACTTGGACACAGGAAGGGGAATATCACACACCGGGACCTATTGTGGGGAGTGGAGAGGCGGGAGGGATAGCATTAGGGGGATAGATATACCTAATGTAAATGACGAGTTAAAGGGTGCAGCACACCGACATGGCACATACATACATATGTAACAAACCTGCACGTTGTGCACATGTACCCTAGAACTTAAGGTATAATAATAATAATTTTTAAAAAGAGATGAACTTATGTTAGGGAAACGTAGTAAGAATCAGCACGTGCTGATGGATTGATGTCAAGCTTAAAGAAGAGAAAAACCAAAGGTTATTCCAAGGTTTGTGCTTGAGCAAATGGATAGCTAATGATGCCATTAGCTAAAATGGAGACGTCTTTGGGAGAAACAAGGTAGTGGTGAGGACATCAAGGATGCTCTTTATTGCCAAGTCAAGGTTTGAGATGCCACGGATGTGGAGATGTTCTTTTAAAAACTGCATATACAAGTCTGATGCTCGGGGGGAAGGCAGGGCTAAAGACACAAATTTGAGAGTCATCTCAAATACGGATGGTATTTAAAGTCCTAGGACCGGAGGAATTCACCTAGGTATATGTGTAATCCGAAGGGGTTCAAATCATGGCTAGTCACATGTTAGCTAACTTGGGCCAAGTCATTAAGCTTTCTACAACCTTTCTATGTATGGTTAATGTATATCTGAACATGCCAGGAAATCCGTATAGCACTACAGAGTGTTGTCATCCAATGCCCAGTAAATCCAACACCACAGGAAGTGAGAAACAGCAAAACTAGGAATAAAAATCAAAATTTCCTATCAGGGTAATGAAATTCTCAGTTATCTTAGCAGACGAACAAAACATATTGTCAGCAAATTCTCTGGAAGAAAGTGCCACTGAGGAAATGAAGATGGGGTGCCCCTACCTCTGACCAATTGAAAAGAGAAAATATTTTTATTAATAAATGTAGCAACTAAAAATAATACACCAGACTGTAAATGGTGATTATTTCCAGGGGTTGAGTTTATCAGGAATGATTACTTTAATACCTGAACTTGCATCATGAACATATATTACTTTTATAATTAGAAAAAGAAAGTGACACAAAAGAGCAATAAAATAAGGAGGAATCACTTCTGAAAATAATGTTGATTTGTCATGATATATATAACTAATGAAAAAAATAGCAACTCATGAACTATTTTCAAGAAGCTCCAGTGTGAGACTTGGAATTACCAATGGATTGCTAACACTGGTCTAGTTAGTGATTCGTGCTAAACTCTCTAAACTAATATGTGTTGATAACGTAAAAAGCAAAATACAAATTGAATAAATATTTTTGCAAGGTGCTGGGGATTTTAAATATAATTATTCTAAAACCTACAATGGTCCCATGTATTTATCTATCACAGACTTAGAACTAATGAATAGGTAAACATTATTTTTTCCAACTGGATTCATCAATATTTGTTAACTGTTGAAAAGAATTTTCAAAAGTAGCAGACAAGCTAAAGAACACAAAGTTACTGTATTACCACATGCTAGGTCTGAAGGAAACAGCATTATGTGATCACCTACCTGCCATGCTTTGACTTATCTATAGCTGCTTACCTTATGTTACAGATATATCCAATTTAACCTATAATCCTAGGTTTTATTACAAATTAGAGCTGCTGCTACAGAAAATGTTTCATGTACTATGTTTTTGAAATTATAACTGTAGTTTTAAATATTACATACAGTAACATTTAATGTAATTGTATGTAACATTAAAAGCTCAACATTAAAAGGTCTTGTAGAAAACTGTGGTCTTTGCCATATTTGTAAAGGAAGAACCCCCACTGATTATATAAACCAAAGTCTTAAAATGGTGAGAAATGCCTTTTACATTCTATGTAAATCACTGAACATAGAGTAGAATTTCTTAGTCTCTCAAATCCCATGTTGGTGCTTCTAATTGTAATTCAAGGTATTTACCACAAGATGGCACTGCAGATCCGATTCGTAACCAGGCTGCCGCGTTTCCTTTCCAGGTTTCACACTAAGTTTGAACCCGGGAGGCGGAGCTTGCAGTGAGCTGAGATCCGGCCACTGCACTCCAGCCTGGGCGGCAGAGCGAGACTCCGTCTCAAAAAAAAAAAAAAAAAAAAAGAATTTTTGTTATTAGCAAAATTAAAGTTCTTGAGTTAAATAACTTTTAAGCATTTTAAATAGGAAAAAAGGTCAATTTAGAATGTTCTCTACTATATACACTTATCCAATTTCCATTACTCTAAATCAAGTGGTCAAGATAAAGTTTTAAATATATAACTACATATAAAAATAAATGTAAATAGAAGATGGCCAAATAAAAACAGCTCCGGTCTGCAGCTCCCAGCGAGATCAATGCAAAAGGTGGGTGATTTCTGCATTTCCAACTGGGGTGCCTCATCTCACTGGGACTGGTTAGACAGTGGGTGCAGCCCATGGAGGGCGAGCCAAAGCAGGGTGGGGGTGTCCCCTCGACCGGGAAGCACAAAGGGTCGGGGAACTCCCTCCCCTAGCCAAGAGAAGCTGTGAGGGACTGTGCCATGAGGGACGGTGCACTCCGGCCCAGACACTATGCTTTTCCCATGGTCTTTGCAACCCGCAGACCAGGACATTCCCTCGGGTCCCTACACCACCAAGGCCCTGGGTTTCAAGCACAAAACTGGGCAGCCATTTGAGCAGACACCAAGCTAGCTGCAGAAGTTTTTTTCATACTCCAGTGGCACCTGGAACACCAGTAAGACAGAATGGTTCACTCCCCTGGAAAGGGGGCTGAAGCCAGGGAGGCAAGTAGTCCAGCTCAGTGGATCCCACCCCCACGGAGCCCAGAAAGCTAAGACCCACCAGCTTGAAATTCTCGCTGCCAGCACAGCAGTCTGAAGTCGACCTGGGATGCTCAAGCTTGGTGGAAGGAGGGGCAGCAGAGAGGCCTGTTAGAAGGAAAACTAACAAACAGAAAGGAATAGCATAAACATCAACAAAAAGGATGTCCACACAAAAACCCCATCCAAAGCTCACCAGCATCAAAGACCAAAACTAGATAAATCCATGAAGATGAGGAAAAACCAGCGCAAAAAGGCTGAAAATTCCAAAAACCAGAACACCTCTTCTCCTCCAGAGGATCACAACTCCTCACCAGCAAGGGAACAAAACTGGATGGAGAATGAGTGTGATGCATTGACAAAAGTAGGCTTCAGAAGGTGGGTAATAAGAAACTCCTCCAAGCTAAAGGAACATGTTCTAACCCAATGCAAGGAAGCTAAGAACCTTGAAAAAGGTTAGAGGAATTGCCAACTAGAACAACCAGTTTAGAGCAGTATATAAATGTCCTGATGGAGCTGAAAAACACAGCACGAGAACTTTGTGAAGCATACACAACTATCAATAGCCGAACTGATCAAGTGGAAGAAAGGATATCAGAGATTGAAGGTCAACGTAATGAAATAAAGTGTGAAGACAAGATTAGAGAAAACAGAATGAAAAGGGAACAAACAAAGGCTCCAAGAAACATGGGACTACGTGAAAAGCCCGAACCTACATTTGATTGGTGTACCTGAAAGTGATGGGGAGAATGGAACCAAGTTGGAAAACACTCTTCAGGATATTACCCAGAAGAACTTCCCCAACCTAGCAAGATAGGCTAACATTCAAATTCAGGAAATACAGAGAACACCACAAGATAGTCCTCGAGAGGAGCAACCCACGACACATAATCATCAAATTCACCAAGTTTGAAATGAACGAAAAAATGTTAAGGGAAACCAGAGAGAAAGGTCAGGTTACCCATAAAGGGAAGCCCATCAGACTAACAGCCTACCTCTCTGCAGAAACCCTACAAGCCAGAAGAGAATAGGGACCAATATTCAACATTCTTAAAGAAAAGAATTTTCAACCCAGAATTTCATATCCAGCCAAACTAAACTTCATAAGCGAAGGAGAAATAAAATCCTTTACAGACAAGTAAATGCTGAGAGATTTTGTCACCACCAGGCCTCCCCTATAAGAGCTCCTGAAGGAGGTACTAAATATGGAAAAACCGGTACGAGCCACTGCAAAAACATACCAAATTGTAAAGACCATCAACACTATGAAGAAACTGCATCAACTAATGGGCAAAATAACCACCTAGCATCATAATGACAAGATCAAATTCACACACAATAATATTAACCTTAAATGTAAATGGGCTAAATGCCCCAATTAGAAGACACAGACTGGCAAATTAGATAAAGAGTCAAGACCCATCAGTGTGCTGTATTCAGGAGACCCATCTCACGTGCAGAGACACGCATAGGCTCAAAATAAAGGGATGGAGGAATATTTACCAAGCAAATGGAAAGCAAAAAAAAAAAGCAGGTGTTGCAATCCTAGCCTCTGATAAAACAGACTTTAAACCAACAAAGATCAAAATAGACAAAGAAGAGCATTACATTATAATAAAGGGATCAATGCAACAAGGAGAGCTAACTATCCTAAATATATATGCGCCCAATACAGGAGCACCCAGATTCATAAAGCAAGTTCTCAGAGACCTACAAAAGAAACTTATACTTCCACACAATAATAGTGGGAGACCTTAACACTCCACTGTTGATATTAGACAGATCAATGAGACAGCAATTTAACAAGGATATTCAGGACTTGAATTCAGCTCTGGACCAAGCACATCTAATAGACATCTACAGAACTCTCCCACCCCAAATCAACAGAATATACATTCTTCTCAGTACCTCATCACACTTATTCTAAAATTGACCACATAATTCAAAGTAAAACACTCCTCAGCAAATGCAAAAGAACAGACATCATAACAAACAGTCTCTCAGACCACGGTGCAATCAAATTAGAACTCAGGATTAAGAAACTCACACAAAACCGCACAACTACATGGAAATTGAACAAGCTGCTCCTGAATGACTACTGGGTAAATAATGAAATGAAGGTAGAAATAAAGATGTTCTTTGAAATCAATGAGAACAAAGACAACATACCAGAATGTCTGGGACACATTTAAAGCAGTATGTGGAGAGAAATTAATAGCACTAAATGCCCACAGGAGAAAGCAGGAAAGATCTAAAATTGACACACTAACATCACAATTAAAAGAACTAGAGAAGGAGGAGCAAACAAATTCAAAAGCTAGCAGAAAACAAGAAATAACTAAGATCAGAGTGGAACTCAAGGAGATAGAGACACAAAAAACCCTTCAAAAAAATCAACGAATCCAGGAGCTGGTTTTTTGAAAAGATTAACAAAATAGACTGCTAGCCAGACTATTAAAGAAGAAAAGAGAGAAGAATCAAATAGACACCATAAAAAATGATAAAAGGGATATCACCACTGATCCCACAAAAATACAAACTACCATCAGAGAATACTATAAACACCTCTATGCAAATAAACTAGAAAATCTAGAAGAAATTCCTGGACACATACACCATCCCAAGACTAAACCAGGAAGGAGTCGAATCTCTGAGTAGACCAATAATAAATTGAGGCAGTAATTAAGAGTCTACCAACCAAAAAAAGCCCAGGACCAGATGGATTCACAGCCAAGTTCTACCAGAGGTTCATAAAGGAGCTGGTACTATTCTGTCTGAAACTATTCCAAACAAGAGAAAGAGAGGGACTCCTCCCTAACTCATTTTATGAGTCCAGCATTATTCTGATACCAACTTACGAGGGATGTGAAGGACATTTTCAAGAACTACAAACCACTGCTCAAGGAAATAAGAGAGGACACAAACAAATGGAAAAACATTCCATGTTCAGAGATAGGAAGAATCAATGTTGTGAAAATAGCCATATTGCCCAAAATAATTTATAGATTCAATGCTATCCCCATCAAGCTGCCATTGACTTTCTTCACAGAATCAGAAAAAACTACTTGAAATGTCATACGGAACCAAAAAAGAGCCTGTATAGCCAAGACAATCCTAAGCAAAAAGAACAAAGCTGGAGATATCATGCTACCTGATTTCAAAGTATACCGCAAGGCTACAGTAACCAAAACAGCATGGTACTTGTACCAAAACAGATATATAGACCAATGGAACAGAACAGAGGCCTCAGAAATAATGCCACACAAGCAATGGGGAAAGGATTCCCTATTTAATAAATGGTGTTGGGAAAACTGGCTAGCCATATGCAGAAAACTGAAACCGGGCCCATTCCTTATACCTTACACAAAAATTAACTCAAGATGGATTAAAGACTTAAATGTAAGACTTAAAACATAGCAACCCTAGAAGAAAACCTAGGCAATATTAGTCAGGATACAGGCATGGGAAAAGACTTCATGACTAAAACACCAAAAGCAATGGCAACAAAAGCCAAAATTGACAAATGGAATCTAATTAAACTAAAGAGCTTCTGCACAGCAAAAGAAACTATCATTGGAGTGAACAGGCAACCTACAGAATGGGAGAACATTTTTGCAATCTATCCATCTGATAAAGGGCTAATATCTGGAATGTACAAGGAACTTAAACAAATTTAAAAGAAAAAACAAACAACCCCATCAAAAAGTGGGCAAACGATATGAACAGACACTTTTCAAAACAAGACATTTATGCGGCCAACAGACATGAAAAAAAAACTCATCATCACTGGTCATTAGAGAAATGCAAATCAAAACCACAATGAGATACCATCTCACGCCAGTTAGAATGGCAATCATTAAAATGTCAGGAAACAACACATGCTGTAGAGGATGTGGAGAAATAGGAACGCTTTCACACTGTTGGTGGGAGTGTAAATTAGTTCAACCATTGTGGAAGACAGTGTGGCAATTCCTCAAGGCTCTAAAACCAGAAATACCATTTGACCCAGATATCCCATTACTGGATATATACCCAAAGGATTACAAATTATTCTACTATAAAGACACATGCACACGTATGTTTATTGTAGCACTGTTCACAATAGCAAAGACTTGGAACCAACCTAAATGCCCATCAGTGATAGACCAGATAAAGAAAATGTGGTACATATATACCATGGAATACTATGCAGCCATAAAAAAAAAGGATGAGTTCATATCCTTTGCAGGGACATGGATGAAGCTGGAAACCATCATTCTCAGCAAACTAACACAGGAACAGAAAACCAAACGCCGCATGTTCTCACTCATAAATGAGAGTTGAACAATGAGAACACATGGACTCAGGGAGGGGAACATCACACCGGGGCCTGTCAGGGGGTGGGGGGCAAGGGGAGGTATAGCATTAGGAGAAATACCTAATGTAGATGACAGGTTGACGGCTGCAGGAAACCACCATGGCACATGTATACCTATGTAACAAACCTGCATATTCTGCACATGTATCCCAGAACTTAAAATATAATAAACATAAATAATAGATGTAAATATAAAAATATTTAAATCAAAGACTGGTGTGCTTTCAGATATGAATTATAACTTAAGCAGAAATTTAAAAGGTTCTACAAGGGAAAGACTAAGTTTTAGGCTCTGCTGAAGCAACCTGCCCCTCACATCTCAAAGGCATCTGCAGGAGGAGCCAAGAACAAATGATGGGCTTAGCCTTTCCTCCCTCTGATATGCTTGGGACCTATATATAAATGCTCTTCCATCCACTTTGGTACTCACATCTCCTGGTCTTTCCACTTAAAAACTGGAGGTGTTAATATGGCAAATGCCCAGCCCCAGCGGCTTCAGTAACTATTTTGGGCTTGTAAAAGGGGACTAACAGTGACAGTAAGAGGCCTTTGCCTCACCCTTGGAAAGGCTCTTTTCTACCCCTTCTGTCATTCAGGTAACCAGCCAGTGTGGGACTGGATCTTCAAAGAAGCTAACCAGGCCTCTCTGAAAGGAAAAGCCTTAGGAAATAGACTCATTCTTTCAAACATCACAACTTTTTTAAAAAAAAAGAAATCTTGCTTAGAAGAATCTTGCACTTAAGTGAGCCATGATCATACCACTGCACTCCAGCCTGGTGACAGAGGAAGACCCTGTCTTGGGGGAAAAAAAAAATATCTTGGTGTCAAAAAAAAGAGACAAAGTAGCTCAACTCACCAGCAACAAAACACAAGTGTGAGAGAAACATTCTTAAAGTTAATATGCGTTGGCCATTCACCAGTTCATTCATATATTCAATTATAGTGCCTACTTTTTAGTAATAGACAATGTTAGTAATACAGAAGCAATATTTTTAATGTTGCTGATAAGTCAACAAAAAGGGATGTAACCTCAAGTTCTCTTTGGAAGTAAGTCTGATATAAATCAATAAAAAACTCACTGATTATGTTATCATGATAGAGAAGAATATAAATCTATGGAAAGTGGGAAAATAATTCAAAGGGAGGCACTTTGATCTTTGGTGCATCAATCTATTCCACAGAAAGCTAACTATTTCATTGCCTAGGAGGTTACACACAGGTGCACATATTCTTTCATTTGTATGACGAAAAGCAAAATAGACATTATAGATGTTTTAAAAGAAAACAAACTGCACAGTGTCCCTCAAATTATTAATCCTCCACCCTCCAAAGTTCTACCTCATCCACATCTGCTTTAATAGTTTCACCTTTATGGAAATAATTGATATTTTAAATAAGGACTATGAGTTCTCAACAGAATGATTAATTACATATGGAAGTATAATTTTATCACATCAGAAAAAAAGCCTTCCAGTTTAAAAGGCTATGTTATCAACAACCTCTGCTCAGACCTTCATTCTGAGGGTGCCCTGTTCTCCAGGCAACCTCACCATACAGACTGGATTCAAGTCCCAGCTCTCTGCCTCACTACCTATGTGACAACCTTGCTTCCCTCACCCCTAAAATGGAGCTAACGCCTAACTCATGGTGATGCGACATTGATCAGGGAAGATGTATGTGTAAGATGCTCACAACACCCCTAATTTGAGGGACACTGTGCTGTTTGTTTGCACATAATAAAGGCTCAATACATAGCAACCATTAATGTTTCCACAGGGCTTTATGTAAACCCTGTCTGGTAAACCCCATCGGATAACCTCAGTTTACTTGGGTTAAGACACAAAGCAACCTTTAAGGGACGTCAGCTCCCTAGGAAAAAGGACTTGAAAATAACATGAAATTGAGGATTAGTAAATATCCTGAATGACAGAATCAGAATCCAAAAGGTCTTCACAGAACAGAATGATGGGTCAAATTAAACCCAGGTAATTGGGCCCAAAGGGGACAGTCTCCCCTTTGGAGTTTCTAGTCTGAAGCTAAGTTCTGCCACTTGGCAAAGAAAAGAAGTGTAGCAGTGGGCAGCGGGCTCAGGTGAAACTTCAGTAGGAAAAAAAAAGAGAGAGAGAGAGAGAGAGAGATCCCGTCTTCCACGTAAATCCAAAATTGATCAAATATTTAGTGAGAGAAGATGTGGCTTTTACCTAGGATGGCACACAACTGACGAAAATATTAATTCCTACTGTAAAAATATGATTTGGAATAAGCAAATCTGAGGTTCTGTCAGAACCTTTCAGAATGAAAGGGGGTCCCGTTAATTATGCCAGGACAATAGGTAACAACTAGGGCTACCCTAGGCACAATGGGACATATAATCTCACTATTTATACACACGCTGAAAGCTCTACACGTCTGAGCTGATGAAATGTTCAATGAATCAATAATTTGCTGATATTGCTTGAACAGTATTTGAGATCGCTAAGTGCTTATTATATGCCTTTTTCTGTCCTTTACATGTATTAACTCATTTAATACTCACAAATATATATATATCCAAAAATATTATAAAATACTGCAACTTTGAAATATGCTTATATTACAGATGAGGAAATTGAGGCATAGAGAAGTTAAGTAACTTGCCCTTCGTTACTCTTCAGCTTATCTGCAGGCTTACACTGACTAAACAGAGACTCCAAAGCCAGCGGCCCCTGGGCTGCGTATTTCATCACTATGAGACACAGCCCAGGGGCCTCTGGCTCTGGAGTCTCTCTGACACATCCTCACCGATCTAATCACTTCAGGCTGCATTAAAATGCAGTGACATGCATTCTGCTCACCAAGAACAGGGTAGTTCTATTTGCCCCTGTTTCAGTTAGAACACAGCTAGGGACATTGTTTTTGATTCCAGGTCCCAATTTTTCATACAAACTAGGTTCACTGAACTGTGTTCAGTGTGGCAAGGAAATGAGAGACTGTGATACATATGGATGAGTGGAAAGAAATGGAAATATTTAGTTTAGGGAAGAAAAGACTTGGTGGGGCATGAGAATGGCTCAACTATGTGGGTGGCATAGGGAAGAAAAGTGAGACATGTTCTATTCAGCAGCTTTCAAACTCTTTTGACCATTGAGATACAGTGCACATACATAATTAATTATATAGTTAAATAACTATAAAATCAAGACAAAGGTTTCATGAAAACTTTACTGTTTGTGATATACTCTGATATTTTCTATTTTGTTCTACTCTCATTCTAATCTATTTGTTCTTCTCCTTTTATTTATTTATTATTATTTATTTTTAGAGACAGAGTCTCTCTGTCACCCAGGCTGGAGTGCACCAGTGTAATCACAGTTTATTGCAACCTTGACCTCCTGGGCTCAAGCCATCCTCCCACCTCAGCCTCCTGAGTAGTTGGGACAACAGGTACACATCTCCATAGCTAATTTTTAAATTATTCTGTAGAGACCTGTTTTCGTTACATTGCTGAGGTTGGTCTCAAACTCCTGGGCTCAAGTGACCCTCCTGCCTCAGCCTCTCAAAGCACTGGGATCACAGGCATAAGCCACCACATCTGGCCTTTTTCTTCTCTTTTAATGATGGTCATAACCAATTAAAATTATCTCACAACCCTGAATTTCAGCCTGAAATTTTAAAAATACTGTTCTATATGGTCCCCAAAAAAGAAAATAAAGAGCAGAGGATAGGCATTACAGGAGAGTATATTTTAGCTCAACATAAACAGTAACTAAATAACAGCCAGAGCTTTTCAAGATTGTAAGGGGTAATGCAGGGCACAGAAGTTTCCCAACACTTGCAGGTGATGTAGATATCCCATCATGGGCTGTGACTAGACTGGAAACAATTTAAGTATTAGTTAAATGGCTGAAATAAAGGAATCCTTGGGTTATTTCCAAATCTGAGGTTCCATTATTCTAAATCATATTTTTGTAATAGTGATAACATTTTTTCTTCAACAATGTCCATTTTCCAAAAGACTTAGATATGTTCCAAGATACCAAAAGAGGAAAAAAAAAAAAGTAGGTGGGCAGGTAGGAAGGAAAGAAGGGAGGGAGGAAGGGAGGGAGGGAGAGAGAAAAGAAGGGAGGGAGGGAGGGAGGAAAAAAGGGAGGGAGGGAGGAATGAAGGAAGGAAGGAAGGAAGGAAAGAAGGAAGGAAGGAAGGAAGGAAAGAAGGAAGGAGGGAAGGAAGGAGGGAAGGAAGGAAGGGTAGAGGGAAGGAAGAAAAGAAAACAAAGAGAAAGAAAACCATATAGAATTGAAATGTTTCCTAAGTAAATTAAAGGGCTTTGCCTTCAAAATAAAGTCTAAAGCTCCACTTTTCCCATCCCAACCAAAATGTAAACTGGGTTCATCCAGAGTGCAAGATTCCTGAGTGCCCTGTGTAAGTAAAAGAAGAAAAAAAGGCATCTGAAAATCACTCCAGGCTCTATGATTGGTTCTGATGGTTTCCTTTTGGATCATTCTGGATGATCAGATCAGAACAGAAGAGCTGAGACTGGCTCATAAATTGATGTGTAAAATAGCTTTCAGCAGGGTTTGGTCAATTCCTTTTGACAGGTATACACGTTGCAACAATCTTCAAAGGCAACTTCTGGGACAGTCTGCTAATTCCTTTTGAAGATACTGCCAAGAAAGAAAAGACAGAAACTATGAAGAGAAATCTAAATAAAGACAGAATGATTGAAAGGGGGGCAGTAACACAAATCCTAAAGGATGCAATTGATAGATGAAAGATTAAAGATTCTATTAGACCACTACCCACCAACAACCATGCAACCCATCATTTCAGAGGGCTCATTACCAGTACACAGTGCACTCCTGCCTCCAGGTATCTTATTTAATTCTCAAAGCCATCTTCAGAACCAAATGCTAACTCCACTGGCACAAGACCAGGGGTTATTCTCTAAGGAAAACTGATGTTTCAGTAATGATCTCAGCAGAGCTTCCTAAAAGAGATAGAAAAGTCCAAACTGGGATAAATGATCCATCAAGGCTGCCAAGAGTTCTCTGGATGCTTTCCACCAAACTCAGCTTCCTTCCAAGGTCTCAGAGAAAAAGGGTTGCATGGACTAGAAGAGCCACAATCCAGTCACAGCTGGTTTTATTTGATACACAAGAAGATGGCTATACATGAATTAAGCAAATTTTAAAAAATCAAAAGGGTATCCTCAACTGTAAAGGGTATCCTTCCTCCTGACAAAATCAGTGATACAGCATTTATCTTCAATTAATACTATAGGTACAAATGTTATCAATATATAATTGAAAGTCTTTGGAATTTATGTACTCAGTAACAAGTGTTGTTTTTTTTTGTTGTTTTTTTTTGTTTGTTTGTTTTTTTAACGACATATAAAGTTAGAAGCTATTTGCTCAGACCATCTTGGCATCCTAGAAATGTGAATCCTGAGCTGGACTCACTCCCACAGTGTTATAAACTGTGCTACAAACCCTCAAATCAGGGAAAGCAAGTCCTTTGTGGAAAGATGAGTCAGGAAATAAACTGAAACCAGACCTGAGTTTAGCAAGTGAGTGAAGACAAAGACTTGGAAACACAAGAAAAAGAATAGATGTTGACATAATTCAGGTAGGTTGGAATTCAAAGGATGCCTAGACTTTGGCAACAGAGACCAGATGGATTAAGACAAAGCCAACACCAAGCCGAGCAGAGTGGAGGAACACATACAAGCTCCAGGGGCCTGCCAGGTAGACACTTGCAAACCCAATGCACCATGTCTAAAGACACTGCAAGTTCACACTTGGTTTAGGTAGGCATCTGGAAAAGAGGATGATCCCAAAGGGTGGGGCATGGTCACAAAGGTAGAGAATGCTATCATAGCAAGACTTCTATTTCTAGCAATAGTGTGATGTTAGTACAGAGAAAAACTGAGAATTGTTCAATAAAATATAACAAAGATTCTAAATGCACAGCTGAGCTCTCAGGGAAGTAAGAGGTATTTAGAACCAAAGTCAGAAAAAGACATAGAACTAAAGACATAAACATAGAACTGCTGCACAGGCATTGACATTTAAGTCACAGAGAGGGTATTTGTTAACACTGGTAATCAAGAAGTTCAGGATTTCACAGACATACAGAATCAACAATGAAGCCTTGGGTTTGCTCAACGTAATAAAGTAGAACAGAGCCCTTCCTTGCCCCCATGACCCCTAAAGGGCTACTCTCTAAGTGCAAAGAGATGACAAGCAATCTGTTTATCTCAGCCTACATGTTTGATGAGAGAAAGAAAAAGGTTCCCCAAACATGGGTTTCAAATTTATGCTACCTATATAGTTCAGGAACCCAAAGTTGAGACACTGATATTAAACTGGTCCAGGGCTGAAAACTCACTCATAGTGCCTATAAAAATCAAAGGCAAATTTTCTCTAGAGCAATGGTTCTCAATCTTGACTGTGAGGTTTTAAAAACACTGATGCTTCAGTCTCATACTCACAGTATCTGAGTTAACTGGTCTGGGGTTCAACCTGGCATCTTGACATTTAAAGGCTCAGTAGATGAATCTAATGTGCAGGAAAATTTAAAAAACACTGCTCCACACCAGGAAGAATAGCTAATGGATGCTGGGCTTAACACCTAGGTGATGGGACGATCTGTGCAGCAAACCACCATGGCACATGTTTACCTATGTAACAAAAATGCACATCCTGCATACGTACCCCAGAATTTAAAATAAAAGTTGAAGAAAAAAATGGAAACACTGCTCTAGAAAGACATGCCATGAATGTAAGCCACACAGGATCCCCACCAAGTATGACTTACTAAATAAAATTTTACCACACCCAAAAAGCAATCCAGGTAAGCAAGAGTAGGTAGAAATAACAAAAAGCAGAGTTAGACTCCCAAGAACTTTAGATAATTTGTTATAGTCTATATTATAAGAACATTTAAATTAATTAAAGACCAAAATCCCTAAAGCATGTAGAAATGATAAAAATAAGCACTGGATTTTTAAAACCCCTTAACTAGATTAAATAGCAGATTAAAGACCTGTAGAAAGAAGTGGAGAACTAGATGACTAATCTGGAGAAATTAGCTAGAATGCAGCACCGAAAACTGAATGATAATTTTTATAGGTACTGCAACAGAGAAATGAAGAATCATGTAGAATAAATGAAAATGTTCCCATCCTGGCTAACATGGTGAAACCCCGTCTCTACTAAAAATACAAAAATTAGCCGGGTGTAGTGGCGGGTGCCTGTAGTCCCAGCTACTGGGAAGGCTGAGGCAGGAGAACGGTGTGAACCCGGGAGGCAGAGCTTGCAGTGAGCCGAGACTGCGCCACTGCACTCCAGCCTGGGCGCAGAGTGAGACTCTGTCTCAAAAAAAACAAAAAAAAAAAAAAGAAAGAAAATGTTCAACATACACCTAATCTATGTTCCAGAAGACAGGAAAAGAGAGAAATATTTTTATCTGTTGAGAACAGAGAAACATTTCTCTGTTGAGAAAATAAGACTCAGAAAATAATGATTATATTTCTGAATTAATGAAAAATAAGGATCATGAAATTTGGGTTTTAAGCAGGATAAACGCATACCTAAACACATCATAGTGACATTAAAATATCAAAGGTAAGGGCTGGGCGCAGTGGCTCATGCCTGTAATCCCAGCACTTTGGGAGGCCGAGGCAAGTGGATCACCTGAGGTCAGGAGTTTGAGACCAGCCTGGCCAACATGGTGAAACGCTGTCTCTATTAAAAATACCAAAATTAGCCAGGCATGGTGGTGGGTGCCTGTAATCCCAGCTACTCAGGAGGCTGAGGTAGGGGAATCACTTGAACCTGGGAGGCAGAGGTTGCAGTGAGCTGAGATCGTACCACTGCACTTCAGCCTGGGTGACAGAGCAAGGCTCTGTCTCAAAAAAAAAAAAAACAAAAAACAAAGATAAGGAAAGTTTCTTAAAAGTCACAAAGAAAAATTATCTATAATGAAACAACTAGACTGACAATGAATTTCTCAACAGCAACCACTTGGAGGATTTTCAGAGCTCACCATATGCCCTACTGAGTCTACAGCCATAATACTTCCTCTCAGTTTCCATATACTCTACTTAATTGGAAAACCAGATTGAACTGAGCTTAGCTCCATTTGGAAGAAATTGGGACAAGAGAAGTTGAAAATGGTGATAATTTAAATATCAAATTTCTTGATAATTATGGTATCTTTGGAGATTTATTGGGCATTAGCTACCCAAATGAAGAAAGTACAGTACTACAGAGTCCCATCCACTCTTCATTCCCTTTCTGTCAAACGGCAAGCTTAGAAGAAACTAGTCTTTCTAAATTGATATAGTTAATGCTTCCTTTCACTGACAATACCAAGTGTTGGCAAGGATGTTGAGCAATTGGAATGCTCTTAAATTGTTAGTGGGAATGTACAATGGTAAGCCACTTTGGAAAACAGCTTGGCAGTTCTTAGAAAGTTGAAATGTATTTATCATAAAACTTAGCAATTCCACTACTGGGTATACATGCAAGAAGAATGGAACATATGTTCACACAAAGACTTAAACATGGATGTTCAGCGTGGCTTTTTTCATAATATCTGACATGGTTAGGCTTTGTGTCTCCACCCTAATCTCATCTGGAATTGTAATCTTAACTTCCACATGTCAAGGGAGAGACCAGGTGGAGGTAACTGAATCATGGGGCCAGTTTTGCCCATGCTGTTCTCATGATAGTGGGTGAGTTCTCACAAGATCTGATGGTTTTATAAGGGGCTCTTCCCCCTTCACTCAGCACTTCTCCTTCCTGCCGCCTTGTGAAGAAGGTACCTTGCTTCCCCTTCCTCTTCTGCCACAATCGTAAGTTTCCTGAAGTCTCCCCAGCCATGCTGAACTGAGAGTCAATTAAACCTCTTTCCTTTATAAATTACCAGTATCAGGCAGTTCTGACAGAAGTATGAAAATGGACTAATACAACAGCCCAACACTAGAAACAATCCAAATGTCCACCAACAAATGAAAAAACAAATTGTAGTATATCCATACAATGGAATATTATTCAGCATTAAAAAGGAACAAACTGGTTCAGCATGTAAGGAGCTTGGAAGTTGCTACTCCATCCTAACATCAAGTAAAAACTGGATCAGACCGAAAAATCAACAACTCTTCTTAGAACCATCAGAAAAGTAGAGTTACAGGACAAACCACTGCCCCAAATACCAGAGAGACAGGAAGACACTGAGAATCATAATTTATCAGAACATAAACTCCCAAGCAAAAACCTCCACAGGAACAAGTGCTAGGATAGGAAAACCTGAACTGTAATTAATGGATTGTTAAAGGCTCAGTGGAGACAATGGTAAGTTTAAAACTCCAGAGAGACCCAGCCATATAGGGGCTTCCACACTTTCATAAGTTTTACATCCAGGAGCTCTACCTCACAGCAAATGTCAGAGAAAAATTCCCTCATGATTCCAGCAGGGGGACACAAACTAAAACCAATTTTGAAATGTGCCAGAGCATTCTGTTCTTAAGAAAGCCTGGTCTCAGAAGAAACTATTTTACCAGAGCCTATTGGGGTTTGATCAGAGCCTAATCAACCTGGGGAAAGGGAAATAGCCAACCCCAGCTCCTTCTAGCTTTCCACATGGAAGAAAAGAAATACCCAATTCTAACCCTTTTTAAGTCATTCTTTCCCATGTAAAGTGTGGGAGCAGGAGTGGGGACATGGAGAGAGAGAGGGACAGGGAAACAGAGACGAAGTTCACAATTCAGGGGCACAGGCTCACCAAAAGACTGAGACTTACTCGTAAGACCACAGAATGCTTCCTGATATGGTTTGGCTGAGTCCCTACCCAAATTTCATCTTGAATTGTAGCTCCCATAATACCTATGTCATAGGAGGGACCTGGTGAGAGGTACTTGAATCATAGGGGTGGTTACCCCCATGCTGCTGTTCTCATGACAGTGAGTGAGTTCTCAAGAGATCTGATGGTTTTATAAGGGGTTCTTCCCCTTTTTGCTCGCCACTTCTCTCTTGCCTGCCGTCATGTAAGATGTGCCTTTATTTCTCCTTCACCTTCTGCCATGATTGTGAGGCCTCCCCAGCCATGTGGAACTGTGAATGCATTAAATTTATTTTTATTTATAAATTACCCAGTCTCAGGAATTTCTTCATAGCAGTATGAAAATGAACTAATACACTTCCCCTTCCTCCTACACCTTACCACTACATTACTAAAGGCCTATTTACTGTAGTTCTTTTTACCCAGTATATCATGTGTACCTTTTAACAAAAAATTATAAGGCAAACTAAAAGACAAAAAACACAGTTTAAAGATATGAAGAGACTGAACAAGCGTATCTGAACAGAATCGCATATGGCAGAAACACTAGAATTACCAGACCAGAAATTTAAAACAACTGTGCTTCATATGCTAAGGACTTCAATGGAAAAAGTAGATAGCATGCAAGAACAGGTATATAATGTAAACAGAGACATGAAAATTCTAGGCCGGGCGCGGTGGCTCAAGCCTGTAATCCCAGCACTTTGGGAGGCCGAGACGGGCGGATCACGAGGTCAGGAGATCGAGACCATCCTGGCTAACACGGTGAAACCCCATCTCTATTAAATACAAAAAAACTAGCCGGGCGAGGTGGCGGGCGCCTGTAGTCCCAGCTACTTGGGAGGCTGAGGCCGGAGAATGGCGTGAACCCGGGAGGCGGAGCTTGCAGTGAGCTGAGATCCGGCCACTGCACTCCAGCCTGGGTGACAGAGCGAGACTCCGTCTCAAAAAAAAAAAAAAAAAAAAAAGAAAATTCTAAGCACAAAAAAGAAATCACAGAGATTACAAAAAAAAATAGTATAGCAGAAATAAAGAATGCCTTTGATGAACCCATTAGTAGACTGGACATGCTGAAGAAAGAATCTCCAAGCTTAGCGACATAACAATAAAAATGTCCATGTAATCCCAGCACTTTGGGAGGCCAAGGTGGGTGGATCACGAGGTCACGAGATTGAGACCATCCTGGCCAACGTGGTGAAACCCTGTCTCTACTAAAAATACAAAAAATTAGCCGGGCATGGTGGCATGCGCCCTAGTCCCAGCTACTCGGGAGACTGAGGCAGGAGAATCACTTGAACTCGGGAGGCGGAGGTTGCAGTGAACCGATTGCACCATTGCACTCCAGCCTGGCGACAGAGTGAGACTCCGTCTCAAAAAAAAAAGAAAAAAAAAAAAATGTCCAATACCGAAAGCAAAAAGAAAACAGACTGAAAATAAAAACCCAGAACAGAATATCCAAAAGCTGGGGAACAACTACAAAGGGTGTAAATAGATGTAATGGAAATCCCAGGAGAGGAAAAAGAGAAAAGAACAGAAGCAATATTTGAAGCAATAATGAGTGAAAATTTCCCCCAAATTAATGTCAGACACCAATCCACAGATCTAGGAAGCTCAAAGAACACCAAGCAGGATAAATGCAAAACAAAAAGAAAACAAACAAAAACTATGCTTAGGCATAGATATTCAAATTTCAGAAAATTAAACATAAAGAAAAAATCACGGCCAGGTGTGGTGGCTCATGCCTGTAATCTGAACACTTTGGGAGACTGAGGTGGTAGAATCGCTTGAGGCCAGGAGTTCCAGACAAGCCTGAGCTGAGATACTATCTCTTTAAAAATTAAATTAAGTTAAATTAAAAATAATTCATAAAACACCTTATGAACAGAGAAGTAAAGATAAAAATTATACCTGATTTCTCAAAAACAATGCAAGCAAGAAGAGAGTGGAATATTTAAAGTGTTGACAGAAAAAAACTCATCAACCTAGAATTCTGCACCCTGTGAAATTAACGTTCAGAAGTGAAAGAGAAATAAAGACTTTCTCAGACAAGCAAAAACTGAGAGAATTTGTTGTAAGCCTGACCTTCAAGTAATATTTTTAAAAGTTCTTCAGAGAGAATGAAAATGATATAGCTCAGAAACTTGGATTTACATAAAGAAAGGAAGAGCATTTGAGAATGAATACGTGAGAGTAAAATAAAAACTTTTATTTTTGTATTCGTAATTGATCTAACAGATAACAGTTTAAAAGGATATTAGCAACAATGCATTTAATTACACACACACACACATATATATAAGCATGTAAGTAAATAAATGACAGCAATGATACAAAAGATGAGAGAGAAATATTTTGTTATTATATAGCACTTGTACTACCTGAAGCTGTATAGTGTTACTTGAAAGTGCACTTAGATTAATTATAAATGAATATTGCAAACTCTAAGACAATCACTGAAAAACGTTTAAAAAGAAGTAGAACCGATAGACTAAGAAAGGAGAGAAAATACAATCATACAGATTGCTCAATAAAAAAAATAAAAGGTATAAAAAGTGTGGAAGACAAAAATAGAAACAAAGAACAAGAGCAACAAATAAAAAACAGTACTAAATAAGGAAGATATTAATCCAAACACCAATAATTTCTTTAAACATCAATCATCTGGCTGGGCATGGTGGCTCACGCCCATAATCCCAGCACTTTGGGAGGCCAAGGCGGGCCAATCACTTGAGGATGGGAGTTCGAGACTAGCCTGACCACCATGGAGAAACCCCATCTCTACTAAAAATACAAAAATTAGCTGGGCGTTGTGGCACATGCCTGTAATCCCAGCTACTCGGGACGCTGAGGCTAGAGAATTGCTTGAACCCAGGAGCCAGAGGTTGCGGTGAGCCGAGATCACGCCACTGCACTCTAGCCTGGGCAACAAGAGCAAAACTCCATCTCAAAAAATAAAAAAAAAAAAAATCAATGATCTAAATACATCAATGAAAAGACAGATTGTCAGAATGATCTAAACAACCAAAACCTAGCCATATGTTGTTTAAAAGACACCCACTTTAAATATAAAGGCATATATAGACTGAAAGAGATAAAGAAAGATATACCATGCTAACACCAATCAAAAGAAAGCTGAAGAGTAACTACACTAATTTCAGAGCAAACTTCAGAGCAAAGATAGTTGTCAAGAATAAAGAGAAGCATTACGAAATGGTTAAGGGATCAATACTCCACGAAGACATACCAATGCTTAATGTGTGTGTGCCTAACAACAGAGTATCAAAATATGTGAAGCAAAAACAGATAGAACTTCAAGGAAAAAGATTAATCCAGTATTAAAATTGAAAACGTTAACACTCTTCAATCAGAATGGGCAGATACAACCTGCAGAAAATCAGTAAGGAAATAGCTGAACTCAATAGCACCATCAATCAACTGGATATAATTGACATTTATAAATTACTTCATTCAACACCAGTAGAATACACATTCTTCTTAAGCTCACATGAAACACTTACCAAATTGGCCATATTCTGGACCCTAAACCATACCTTCACGGATGTAAATGAATAGAAATCATACAATGTCTGCTTTCAGACCACAACGGAGTCACAACTAGAAATCAAAAACAGAAAGACGGCTGGAAAATTCCTGCCAGGCATGGTGGCTCACACCAGTAATCCCAGCACTTTGGAAGGCTGAAATCAGGGGGATGGCCTGCGTTCAGGAGTCCAAGACCAGCTGGGAAACACAGTGAAACCTCGTCTCAATGTTTTAAACAAGAAAAAAGAAAGATAGCTGGAAAATTCCACAATACTTGGAAATTAAACAGCAAATTTCTAAATAACACATGGGTCAAATAATAAATCGCAAGAGAAATTTAAAACTATTTGAACTCAGTGAAAATACAATGTTTCAAAATTTGGGGGATGCAGCAAAAGCGATAATTAGATGGAAATATATATAAAATGCATATATTAGAAAAAAAGAAAGACATAGGCCCAGGCTTGGTGGCTCATGCCTGTAATCCCAGCACTTTGGGAGGTCAAGGCGGGCGGATCACCTGAGGTCGGGAGTTCAAGACCAGCCTGACCAACATGGAGAAACCCTGTCTCAACTAAAAATACAAAATTAGCCGGGTGTGGTGGTGCATGCCTGTAATCCCAGCTACTCTGGAGGTTGAGGCAGGAGAATCTCTTGAACCCAGGAGGCGGAGGTTGCAGTGAGCCGAGATTGTGCCATTGCACTCCCGCCAGGGCAAAAGAGCGAAACTCCATCTCAAATAAAAAAGAAGAAAAGAAAGACCTTAAGTCAATCATCTAAGCTTTCACTCTAGGAAACTAGAAAAAGTAGAGCAAATTAAATTCAAAATAAGCAGAAAAAAATGAAATAATAAAAACCAGTGCAGAAATCAATAAAATTAAAAACAGAAAATCAATGGAGAAAATCATTAAACCAAAAGCTGATAAGTTTTCTTTCAAGATAAATAAAATCAATCAGCCTCAAGCCAGGTTAACTAAGAAAAAACAGAAGGACACGAATTACTAATATCAGAAATGAAAGAGGGGACATCACCACTACGGATCTCACAGACATTAAAAGGATAATCAAGGAGCATGATGAACGATCTATGCTCACCAATTTGACAACCTAGATGAAATGGACGAACTCCTTGAAAGACATGATCTTCCAAATCTTACGCAAGATAAATAGGCAGTCTTAATAGGCCTATATCTATCAGACATCAAATCAACAATTAACAACCTTCCAAAACACACAGCACCAGGCACAGATAGGTTCATGAATTCTACCAAAAATTTAAGGAAAACATTTAATTATCTACAATGTCTTCCAGAAGATAGAAGCAAGTGGAATACTTACTAACTCATTTTATGAGACCAAGATTACTGTTATACCAAAACCAAACAAAGACACTACAAGAAAAGAAAACTACAGACCAATATCTCTCATAAACATAGATGTAAAAATTCTCAACGAAAGTATTAGCAAATTGAATTCAAGAATATATAAACAGAATTACACATCACAACCAAGTGGGATTTGTCCCAGCTATGCAAAGCTGATTCAACATTTGAAAATCAATTAATGTAATCCATCACATCAACAGACTAAAGAAGAGAAATCCTATGATTTTTCCACATATCAATGAATGTGGAAAAGGCATTTGACAAAATCTAACACCCATTAATGATTTTTAAAAAATAAAAAACTCTGCAAACTAGGAATAGAGAGGAACTTTCTCACCTTGATTTTAAAAAAATCTACAACTAACATCATACTTAATGATAAAAAACATAAAGCTTCCCACTAAAATCAGGAACAAGGCAAGGATGTCCCCTCCTACTACTGCTTTTCAACGTTACACTGGAAATGCTAGCTAACACAATAAGACTGGGGAAAAAAGAGTATACTGGTTGGAAAGGAGGAAATAAAACTGTCTTTGTTTGCAGATGACATGATCATCTATGTAGAACATCCAAAAAGAATTGACCAAACAACTCCTGGAACTACAATAAGCAATTACAGCAAGGTTGCAGGATACAAAGTTAACATTTTTTTCTTGTCCTTAGCTTTATCACTGTCTCACTTCTGAAATATGATTTTTCCCATTTATCCTAAGACTAGTTCATACATTTGAAATTATTTTCTTTTACTGAAAAAGTAGGATGTGATAGCAGGATTATGGCATTAAAAAAAAAGAGTATGCCCTCTGGAGTTAGAGTGCAAGTGCTTTGGGTTCAAATCCCAGCTCTGCCAGTTACTAGCTATATAATCTTGAGCAACCAACTCTGACCCCAAGTTCCTTTATTTGTCAGATAAAAATTATAATACTACTAACCTAATAGGGATATGAGGCACGTAAAATTTTTGCCACAGAGTATGCATTCAGTAAATGTTAGTCTCTGTTCAACAAATTATATTTTCATTTAAATTCTTCATCATTTCCCAGCATCACCCTGATAACAAAGCCAGATCAAGACACCACAAGAAACAAACAAACAAACGAAAAACTATAGGGCAATATATCTGATGAGTATGGATGAAAACATTTTCAATAAAATACAAGCAAATCAAATTCGACAACACATCAAAGAAATTATACAAACTGTGCATGGTGGCTCACACCTGTACTTAACAGCACTTCGGGAGACCTATGAGGGAGGATCACTTGAGGCCAGGAGTTCAAGACAAGCCTTGGCAACATAGTGAGAACCTGTCTCTAGGAAACATAAAAATAAAAAAATTAGCCGTGCATGCTGGTGCATGTCTATAGTCCCAGCTACTGGACAGGCTGAGGCAGGAAGATGGCTTGAGTCCAGGGAGTCATGGCTGCGGTGGGCCATGTTTGTGTCCCTGCACTCTGTATAACAGAATGAGAGCCTGCCTCAGGAAATATAAAGATAAAAATAAATACATAAATTTTAAACATAAAAAAATTGTTTAAAGATATCACAACATGACCAAGTGGGACTTATCCTTAGAATGCAAGGTTAATTTAACACATGCATATCAAACAAGGTGATACGCCAAATTAACAGAATGAAAGATTAAAACCACATACATCTCAGAAAAAGTGTAACAAATTTCAACCTCCTTTCCTAATAAAAATACAACAAAATAGATACTTTAAAAAACTTCTTCAACACAATAAAAGCCATTTATGAAAAGCCCCCAGCTAACATCAAAATCAATGGAGAAAAACTGAAAGCTTTTCCTCCAAGATCCCATACAAAGCAAGGATGCCTTCTATTCAATACAGTACTGGAAGTACTACCAAGAGTAATCAGTTAAGAAAAGAAAAAAAATGCATTCATACTGGAAAGGAAGAAGTAAAATTATCTCTGTAAATGACATGATCTTATATGAAGAAAACTGTAAAGAACACAAAACAAATTAAGTTGCAGGATACAAAAATCAACACACAAAACACAGTTGCATCTCCTTACACCAATAATAATCTATCCCAAAAGGAAATCAAGAAAAATTTATAAAAGAATTAAATAAAATTCTTTTATAAAAAAGAATAAAATACTTAGGAATAAATGTAATCAATGAGTTGAAAGATCTATACACTGAAAACTGTAAAACATTGATTTAAAAAAACTGAATAAGACACAAATAAATGGAAAGATGTCTCTCATATTCACGGATTGGAAGAATTAATATTGCTAAAATGTCCATATGACCAAAAGTGCTAAACAGATTTAACAGAATCCCCTATCAAAATTCCAAGGACATTTTTCACAGAAATAAAAAAAATTCTAAAATTCATATGGAACCACAAAAGACCCAATAAGCAAAGCAATCTTTTTTTTTTTGAGACGATTTTGTGAACTTAGTTAAGAGTCTGCCTAAGTTCACTGATTTTGTTTTGTGGGGAAAGAATGTAAAGCAAACATTAGGTAGTTTGGCTAGAGCACAATTATTAGATTTTCTGATTTTCAAAAACTTTAAAAAGAAAGTTTGATGTGCTATTTTCACAATTTTCAGTAGCAAATAAATGTGGGTATAGAAAAACAATAAAATTGATATATTTGAGTACCCTGTAAAAACTCTTGGATGAGTGCCAGGGCTCACGCCTGTAATCCTAACATTTTAAGAGGCTGAGGCAGGCAGACTGCTTGAGCCCAAGAGTTCAAGACCAACCTGGGTAACATGGCAAAACCCTGTTCTCTATTAAAAAATTAAATAAAACAAAACCAATCTTGTTCTCCTTGATTTTATGCTTGTTCTTACTATGCATTAAGTGAACAATAATTGTATCCTCAAAAAATGAAAAATTAACATCTTGAGCTTTTGAAATTGCTTTAAGATCTCTTCCTGTATTCCCATCAACATACTTCTTGAGACTGGCTTTCTCTATTATGGTGCTATTAAAACAAAGCATAAAAATAAGTTAGATATACATTACATCCTGCAAATGTTATCGTCAATTCAACATAAAGTAAAAAGCAAAAAGCAAGTTAGTCGGTCACAATTATAACAGTATAAATAAATATGCAAAATATTCATACAATGTATGTATATACAACTGTGTATTAAATATAGAGATTAACTACATCCTTGATAACTTTTTAATTTAATTACAATTGTAGGATATAATGAGAGTAATAGTGATTCTCTATATTAATTACCTATATCCATACTTTCAATAAAAAACATATATAGTTTTGTAATTCTTTTCTTTTTCCAATGTTTGTTCTGTTCATATTTACATAAATACAGACATATAAACCAATGAAACAGAACAGACCCATGCATGTATGGTCAATTGATCTTCGACAAGCATGTCAAGACTACACAATGGGAAAGGATAGTCTCTTCAACAAATGGTAATGAAGAAAACAGGATATTCACATACAAAAAAATGAAATTGGACCTTTGTCTTACATTATACACAAAAATCACTCATGATGGACTAAAGACTTAAACATAAGACTTGAAACTAAAACTCTTAGATGAAAACATAGGAGGATAAGTTTCATAACTTTCGTCTTAGCAATGATTTCTTGAATATGACACCAAAAATACTGGCAACAAAGCAAAAATAGAGAAGTGTGCTGTTTATATTTATTGAGGTGCAATTTTAAAATTTTATAGCTGTTGATCTGTTTATATCTGTTTAACTAATTACCAAAACATAGGTTTATGTTCTATATGGTTTTGTTCTTCTTTCTATAATATCATTTTTATTAACTTTTACAAAAGTATTAGTGTATGATGTGTTAAAAGAAAAACATTGGCCAGGTGTGGTGGCTCACACCTGTAATCCCAGCACTTTGGGAGGCTGAGACAGGCAGATCACAAGGTCAGGAGATCGAGACCATCCTGGCTAACACGGTGAAACCCCGTCTCTACTAAAAATACAAAAAATTAGCTGGGCGTGGTGGCGGGTGCCTGTAGTCCCAGCTACTCGGGAGGCTGAGGCAGGAGAATGGCGTGAACCCGGGAGGCAGAGTTTGCAGTGAGCCGAGATTGTGCCACCGCACTCCAGCCTGGGCGTCTGAGCAAGACTCCGTCTCAAAAAAAGAAAAGAAAAGAAAAGAAAAACATTAGACAAATTAAATTTAACAGAGTTTAATTGAGCAAGGAACAACTAGCAAATTAGGCAGCTCCCCAAACTAGAATAGGTTCAGAGCATCTCCAGCGCTGCTGCATGATCAGAGAGGATTTGTGGACAAAAACAGAAAGTGGCATAAGGAAAATGGAAGTGAGATACAGAAACAGCTGGATTTGTTACAGCTTGGCATTTACCCGATTTGAACACGGTTTGAACTGTTGGCTGCCTCTGGCCAAAACTTGGTGATTGGTACAAGAGTAGGTTACAGTCTATTTACATTCCAGTTAGGTTACAGTTCTCTGTGTACGAAGAAACCTTTAGGCTGAACTTAAAATATGTAAGGAGGCAGCTTTAGGCTAAACTTAATTTAACAATTCCCCACCTTGAATTGAACAATGAGAACACTTGGACACATGAAGGGGAACATCACACACTGGGGCCTGTCGTGGGGTGGGAGGAGGGGGGAGGGATAGCATTAAGAGATACACCTAATGTAAATGACGAGTTAATGGGTGCAGCACACCAACATGGCACATGTATACATATGTAACAAACCTGCACGTTGTGCATATGTACCCTAGAACCTAAAGTATTAAAAAAAAAAAATCCCACCTTTTGGTCAACCTCTCAATTTTGACACTGACCAAAACTTTAGGCATTGATGTCACTCTGTTACCACCATAGATGTACTTATTTGGTCTCAGATCCCACTGGGAAAGAGCAGAACAGTTGATTTTTAAGGTGGGAACAAAGATTTCGGGTTACTTTTTTGTAAGAGTTAGAGAGCCATGGGGACCTCCTTGTGCTGGAATCTCCTGTTTTCATGAGAAAATTAAAAAAAGAAGAAAAAAAAACCTGGTCTGCTTTGGGATCTATCTGCTTCCTTAAAATTTCAGTTTATGTCACATTTAGCACGACTGACTCCATTTTGGTTTGGTCTGGTCAGCTGGGGCCTAGTGTACAAGCTCAGCCCAAAACAATGGCCTCCCATCACTATGTTTTGGTTTGGAAACGTCAATTGGTCCTTTCCCACAGATAGCTGGAAGTCTTCTTCAGAGCATCTGAACAGTCTCTGGAAGTAAAGATGGTGCCTTTACCCTACACTTTTCCTCAGCTTAAGTTTTAGGAGTCATTTTTAATTCTAAACATTTACTGCTGTTTCCCCTAGGATAAAGAGGAAAATCAACATGGAGGAATTCTGGGAGAAAGTCTGTGGTGTTAGCAAATTAAGGGTGGCCCTACAGAAAGCTCCCTGCTGTTAAGACTGTGCTGCCACCTTGTGGCCATCCTGTTTATGACCCCGAGCTCGAAGATCCACCCTCTACTTTTTTGTCTCCTTTTGGTCTCAACTCCAGTGCTTTTCTCATCTTTCCCATCTAACTCCTTAGTGAGCTCCACGAAATCGACTTAATCCTCTGATCTTTACTTGAAGCTTGCTTTCTAAATTCAGTTCCTTTTATCACGTAGTTTGTTACTGCTACATGAATTTGAGCATTATTGTTCAGTGTCAACAAAACTGCTACTAAAGTGATGAATTATATAATTACTTGGGTACAGTAGGTTCAAATAAAACTTTAACATTTTAGCAATAACTTACAAATATTTTACTTCTTGCCACCCGAAGAGAAAGTTGCCTTACAAGCAGCAACTAGCAACACACAAGCCATCTTGGACATACCCCAGATTGGGCTGCCAGGACATAGATTAATAATTTTTGGAGTGCCAAACTGAGTAAATGTCTCTTAAAAATTTAGATCATTGTAGGAGAGTTTGGTCTTTGTAAATCTTCTTCATTATAATCTCCTAATATCTTTATATAAATAATGTACATCATAACTCATCTGAATGAAGATGAAACATGGCAGATTAACAAAGGAAGACAGAAGAGACAAGAAAGGAGTCTGTTGGGGAAGCTAGACATTTCTTCCAAGCATTTCCTTTCTGATACATGTCAATTTCGCTGTGAACAGGAACCATGGTAAAGGCCGTTTGTTTCCTCGTGATGAAATTCAGTCTTACGAGTCATTCTGTGCAACCTAAATGGAATGTTGCCAACTTAACCTTCCTTGAAGTCTTCCTACATCTAACAGACAACTACCTTCAAAGAATAATGGCTAATTGGGGTTGCCCATCCCTAAAATCACCCTAAAATGCAATAGGTAAATGTGCTAGTGGACAAAGGCTCATTTTTCCTGTTTCTTTAGGTTTAACCTTACACAGGTGTATCATTTGCTGAGCATCTAATCCACCATGGAAGCTGCACAGTGCACCTGGGATGCTGGTGCAGATCTGGGGACTATATTTTTTGTCTTTTCCTCCCCTCACCGGAATCTGTCAGACAGCTAATACTTTCTTACAGAACTGAGCAGGCCCTGAGAACTTGATTCTTTGGCTAGCAGGAGAAAAACCCTAACACGTTCTCTTCAACAGTCAGCTATTATCCTTTTACCCAACTTTTGATAATACTTTTAAAGTAATGTTTGCAATAGATTATCATTTATTAGGATGAAATAAAAGATGAGGTATGAGGATCGACTTTCAGTTTCATATTTACAAGTTCATTCAGTTAGAAGAGAACAAAGGTATGACCCATGGCAAACGGTGGGGAAGGGACAGGACGCAGCAGTGACCCTGTGCCAGAGCAAGCACCAAGGAAGATGGAACTGAAAATAACCAGCTGAGGAGTTCATGAATACACCTGTGGCCCTTAGGAGACAAAAACATCTCGTCTAGTAGGAGCACTCTGGATGAGAAAGGATGTGTGCTGTGGTGCAGACTGGAAGTCTGACTGTGGAAACAGGCGTGGCGAAGCTTCGAGAAGACAGGTGCCCTCTGGGTGCTCAGTATCCCTGAGTTATTTTTAGAGTATGTCTGCTTACAGCCAGTAGTTACTACTGGAATGTACACGATAGTGATCCCCACTCGCTCCTTCAGATGGCCTGGGGAAGAGGAATGACGGAATAATCCAGAGTGATTCACAAACAGTGAATCGTGACTATCAATGTGCCTTGTGTCTAGGAGATGATGTGGGGGTCAAGGGAGACTAAGGAAAAGAATGGAGAAGGACAAGTGGCTCTTCCGTTAGCCACAGAGAAAGGGCTACAACTGATCCAGGAACAAATCTTGTCTTAAACTGGAGGGAACCACATACATACCAATAGCAAGAGTCTCCCAGGCAATTTCTAAGAGGAGGGAAACTGCTAACACATAGCCTAGGTTTAGACAGAATCAAAAACACCCCCTTCAGGAACTATGGGCCCCTTAGAGGAAGTCAACTCTCTGCTCCCTCTCACAGAGGGCAAGCCTCCCAAGGAGAAGCCCTGGCACCTGCGCAGGCAACAGAACCGCCAGGCCTGGCACCCCCTCTAGACCAGGAGAAAGGTGCTGAGGAGCAGGCCCTCAGAACTTGATTTTCCAGCCAGCAGGAGAAAAACCCCAACACATTCTCTTCAACAGTCAGCTATTATCCTTTTACCCAGACTGGAATATGCAGTCCTGTATATTTTCATCCTTGGAACAGGTGGCTTGATATGCAAATAAAGTAATAAGTGTCAGAGCTGTATCCTAGCAGTAGCTACTTTGCAAATGTTACCATGGCACCCATTCAACAGTGTTCTTAGAGGTAGCCACACCTCAGCAAGGTCTTTCTAACTTGGAACAGCAAAGTTCAAATGAACGAATAGACACAAACTGTGAAAGAGTCCTGAACCCATTACAAGGTGATTCTTTACAGCACAATTGCCCTCTGAAGCTACTTGAAACAGGGCATGGGACTTAAAGGAGAAAAAGAAGGAAATGGACCATCTCTTCTAACACCTGGAATGTGATCCAAGCCTGGAGACAAATTGAGGGTAATTATAACTGCTAACATTTGTTTTTAGCTGCTAACAGATTGTGCACAGATTGTGAAGGGCAAACTCCATTCTCCAATTACTCCAGTGCAAACTGTGCTTTAACAGTACTCACTAAATCCTAGTTGAGTGAAATGAGAGCAGATTGTCCTTGTGGTGTGGTTCATTTATGTTAAACTATGGAAAACTGGGACTGTCCCCCTACAGTCCCAGTCCAGGGGCCACTCACAGCCAGATGCAGAGAGCCCTACAGCACACTGGGCTCTACACATCTCTGTTCTTACTGCCAGCAAACCTGCTCTACAGGGTATAACATGTATTTCCCAAGCACAGACAAAGCAAAAGGAAAAGGGCTAGACATCAGCTGCTGGGGAAACAAGTCTTAAGCAACCTGGCTTGTGAGCCAATCAAGGTTGCTGAGGTAGGTCCTAAGCCAAAACAGGGTACATTTCCACCTGGTTAGGGGAGAATAAAATAACCGATACGGAAAGTTAACAAGATAATCTGTGATCGGTAACAAATTGATACAATAAACCATGAATTCTATGAGAGTTCAAAGAGGGCAACAGTTCTTTCCTGCTTCCTCTTCAAATGAGGGTGATCAAAGAAGAAGCCCAGAAAGACCATGAAAAAGTGGAAACTTCACCAATAGGAAACTACAGTTTGTTGACACTGAAAAGCCATCAGCAAGAATGAGACTACAGAGCTCCCTCCACTATGTGTCAAAGCCACAGTTCTCTCCATGTCCTTAAAGACAGTAATGATGTATCATTTCTGGCTGAAACAGTCACAGAAGACAGGGGTGCAAAGGAAGGAGCGCTTAGAAAAGCAATAGGGAGTTTCCATTTTGCTACCTTTATTTAAAAACACACAAAGGGTAATTTTGTTTCCCAAAAGGGTAATTATGGGACCATTATATATAGTTAACTCCACATACGCATCACCTTAAGAAATAGTAATAAAGACAGAAAAGTGCCTCTTGGTTCTGTTTCCATAACATTTAGCCAAATCAATCTGTAAATTGTCTGTGGGTGAGTTGAAATTGTAATTTGAGCAGTAACCTGGATGTCCGACGTACCACCTAGGGGTCGACCACATCAAGGGCACAAGATTAAAAAGCGTGAGAATTTGGGCTTGGTTGTGGCAAGTTCTGATGGAGAGATCCATCCAGCCTGATGGAGGCTAAGCGAGGAGGAGGTCCAGGGAGGAAACAATGCTCGGGAGCAAGCAAGAAATGGCATCAGGTTCTAAGAGATGGTCCACTGCCAAGGGTTAAATCCAGCTCTCTGGAAGGAAAGCTATGACAAGGTCTAAGAAGCCTCAGGGCAGGAATTCAGTTACATCAAGAAAGCATAGTACTAAGGAAAAAACAAAGCTCATGTCCAATCCTATGGATTAAGATGACACAGCAGAGGCTAGGAGAAATCTAGAATCTGGTGGGTATGTGGTGCCAGAGTTACTGCAGGATATTAGCCACTAAGATAACGGTGACATGAGTAAAGCCACACTCCACCTATAGCTGGATTGAGGCTTTTAACATATTTTCTGCCCAGGACAGGATTAGCATAGGAACTCTGCAGGTGTCAGGCTAGAGATCAAGCTGTATCAAATACAGCAATGACTGAGCCGAGCTGGGCTGAGGAAGACAGACCGTGAACAGAGCACTTCCATATGAGAGGCCATAATTTATTTATTAGCACAAGGATTTATGATGATAAGTGAGATTTTGAAAAGTGAAAAATATATTCTGTTGCAATGGTCAGTTTATCTCATTTAAATTTTCTGCCTTATCAGTTTTGTTATCCGACAAAGTTAAATGTAAAACATGAAACCATAAATACTAGAAGAAAATATGGGGAATACTTAATTATGCTTTGATGAGGAAGGCATTTCTTAATACATTAAGAAAAAACCATAGGAGTAGAGACTGGATCACATAAAAATGTAAATTTTGGTGCAATTAAAATAACATTGGCATAATTAAAAGGCTGTATAAACCAGGTAAAATATTTGCAACAAATGTGGCAGATTTAATATTCTTGATGCATAAAGATGTCTTGCAAACCAATAAGGAAAACCTCACCCAAAAAACAGGTAAAAAATCAAATATATTTCACAGAAGAATAAATGCCACAGACCAATAAGCATGTCAAAAAGTGTTCAACTTCACTAGAAATAGTAAGGGCACACATTATAGCAACAAAAAATACCAATGCTCACTTCTCAAATTAATGTGATAAGATTGGTACACCTTCCTAGGCAGTGATTTGACAATGTTTGACCTAATACTATGATTTCTAGTAATCTATACTAAAAAAAAAAAATCTGATTCTTTATAATAAATATCATATATGTAATAATTTATTTACAGAAATATTCATTAGTGTTATAATAATTAAAAGAGGCAAGAAACTGAATGTTACAGTTACATAATAAAAAACTCATTAGCCATGAATATTGTGTTTTTTGTTTTTTGTTTTGAGACAGAGTCTCACTCTGTCGCTGAGGCTGGAGTGCAGTGGCACAATCTTGGCTCACTGCAAGCTCTGCCTCCCAGGTTCAGGCCATTCTCCTTCCTCAGCCTCCCAAGTAGCTGGGACGATAGGTGCCCACCACCATGCCCGGCTAATTTTTTGTATTTTTAGTAGAGACGGGGTTTCACCTTGTGAGCCAGGATGGTCTCAATCTCCTGACCTTGTGATCTGCCCACCTCAGACTCCCAAAGTGCTGGGATTACAGGCATGAGCCACCATGCCCAGCTGAATATTGTGTTTTTTAAAGAATTTTTAATAACATGGGAAAATGCTTATGGCACAATATTAAGTGAAAAAGCAGGGTATAAAACATGACTTTATTTATATTATACATAACTTACACATATAGCAAAAAGACTGGAAGGAACAGACCTGTGAATAAGCATGTCAAAAAAGTGATGGAAGGCTGGGCATGGTGGCTCATACCTGTAATCCCAGCACTTTGGGAGGCCAAAGTAGGAGGATCACTTGAGCCCAGGAGTTTGAGACCAGTGTGGGCAACATAGCGAGATCACATCCCTCCTAAAAACTAAAAAAATTACCTGGGCATGGTGGTGCATACCTGTGGTCCCAGCTACTCGGGAGACTGAGACAGGAGGATCACTTGGGCCCAGAAGGTTGGGGCTGCAGTGAGCCATGATCATCCCACTGCACTGCAATCTGAGCAAGAGAGCAAGACTGTCTCAAAAACGAACAAAATAGGTAGCTCCTAGGGCATTATAGGAACAATGATAACTGAATGAATATTTTTTAAAGGAAAAAAATCATTACTTAATGATCTCAGCTTTTTTAGTTTAACATCCCAGAAACTACTGATTTGAAATATTCCAAAGAACTATATTTGCTCTCTGTAACAGTAATTTTTCAAAAATCTTCTAACAAGACCAACTCACTGGAAAGAAAACTCTACATGTCAATGAATGAGTGTCCACAACCCAAAGAATACTCATGTGGCACTTCCAGGAAGTCTCTACCATTAAGCAAAAGAGATCCCATGATCCTAGTCTCGCGGGGCGGGGGGGGAACCCTCCAAATTATTACCAGTGATTTTAAGAAAGATGATGTTAAATGCTAGCACACTCAATAGTTCTGCACAATACATGAGTTCTGCACAATACTTAACATATTCTGAGAAGATCATGAATAAAATGCAAAACCCTTTTTTGTACTTTTATAATTAGGAATAATCTACATAACCCTAGGATTTGTACTTTTACTACTAAGAGCTAATATTTACTGAGTCCTTACTATGTGACAAGCACATAGTGAAGCATTTTTGCCCAAGACCATCTTATGAGGTAAATACTATTAATATCTTCATTTTACAGACAAGTAATCTGTGGCTCCCAAATGTTAAATAACTTGCCAAAGACCACGAAGCTGATAATTGGCCAAGCCCAAATTTAAAACCAGACAGTCTGTTTCTAGAACTTGCATTGTTAACTCATTTGCTTTACTGACTTGGAATCTATGAAACAGGTAAAGTTGAAGAATGCCTTTCTCTTCTGTTTCTTCTCCATGCTCTAGGAGTCTCAAAAAATAATGAATCCTGAGCTTTTAAATCTATGCATATATCACTATCTTTATTATGCTACTTCCTTTAAAGAAAGTATGGTTTAATAACTTAATGCACTGTCTTCAGTTTTTCCTGCACTGGTTTCATATGTAATTTCTCTTCCTTGTTTAGGTTTGCGGCTAGAAGACAGTAAATCTAGCAATGGAGCCCACATATGAGGAATACCTAGCAAATCATGGAACAATAGTAAAGCCTTATTACTGGCTAAGCTTCTCTCTAGATTGCTCTAATTGTCCTTACCATATTCGAACAGGTGAAGAAGCAAGAGTTTCCCTCACAGAATTTTGTCAGATTTTTGGATTCCCTTATGGGACAACATATCCTCAAACAAAACACCTCACATTTTATGAATTAAAAACTTCTTCTGGTAGCCTGGTGCAAAAGGGCCATGCTAGCAGTTGCACTGGGAATTATATCCATCCAGAATCAATGCTCTTTGAAATGAATGGTTACCTTGACTCAGCCATATACAATAATGACAGCATCAGGCATATCATTCTGTATTGCAACAACTCCCCTTGTAATGAAGCTAACCACTGCTGCATCAGCAAAGTGTACAATTTCCTGATTACATATCCAGGCATCACTCTTAGTATTTATTTTTCTCAGCTCTATCACACCGAGACGGACTTCCCTGCCTCCGCATGGAACCGCGAAGCTCTCCGGAGCCTGGCCAGCTTATGGCCGCGGGTTGTTTTGAGTCCAATAAGCGGCGGGATTTGGCATTCTGTCCTCCACAGCTTTGTTAGTGGTGTCTCAGGATCACATGTTTTTCAGCCCATTTTAACAGGGAGAGCACTGACAGGCACAATGCATATGAAATCAATGCCATAACAGGTGTAAAACCTTTCTTCACTGATGTTCTTCTCCAGACAAAAAGGAATCCGAACACAAAAGCTCAGGTGGCTTTAGAGAGCTACCCCTTAAACAATGCCTTTCCCGGACAGTCTTTTCAAATGACGAGTGGAATACCTCCAGACCTCAGGGCTCCTGTTGTTTTTGTGCTATTGCCTCTCAGGGACTTACCACCAATGCATATGGGCCAAGACCCAAATAAACCCAGGAATATCATAAGGCACTTAAATATGCCTCAAATGTCATTCCAGGAAACCGAGGACCTTGAAAGGCTTCCCACTAGAAGGTCAGTGGAGACAGTGGAAATCACAGAATGGTTTGCAAGTAGCAAACAGGCAGATGAAAAGACGAAGAAGAAGAAAGGGAAGAAATAAAATCTACCTTCCCACAGCATGAAACCAATTCCCAGCGGGCTTATTAGATAGACAACAAAAATCTGGAAACTTTCTCTCTTAGGGCTGAGCCAAGAAGGAGATAAACTGACGCACTAAAAGCAAACCTTGAATTATTTACCATATGAACTGTTATAAAGTCACACTCTTTTAAACATAATCCAAAATGTTTCCATAAGTAACTTGATCTCTCTCCTTTGAAAGTAGCAGTATCAAAATGGAACCATTAGCAGCTTGCTAATATTTTGGTGCAGAAAAGGAATCTCATTATTCTATTCTACTCACATTACCTTTTCACAACAAAAGCCCATGGACAAAATAGCTACCTAAATTGATTTCAGTAAAAAAATTTACTGTAAAACTGAAAAACAGCCTGAAGCTACTGACATTAAATGCTGTTTACAAGAGCAAACCAGTGATTTTCTACTAGTTGTTAATCATGGACAGAAGATTTTAGGTAGTTCATTTTTTTCTAAAGTGATTCAAAATAGTTTTGTGTGGGAAAAAGCACTTCTGTTGATTACGTATAGCTATAAAGATTAAAACCTAGGCACCTGCTCAGTTTGCTCTTCCCCAGCTCAGACCTCTCCCTTCTGAGCAGATGATAGAGGCAAGATGATACATGAGAACCTCCAATGGCTCCTGTCATCACATACCATATAAAATCCAAGTTCCTCTTACTGGCTTTCAAGGATCCTCCTTTAACTTTCTGTTGCCTTGTATCATCAGCAAGATCATAAGTACCCACAGGTCAAGCGCTGTCTCTCCCTTCCCTTTAACTTTTCCCTTAGGATCTAGCACGTTATCCAGCAAAACGTGGGTAGCAAGGCTGAAATGACATCTCAATAACTTCACCAATGACTATGAGTCAACATCCCTTCTCCACCCTGGCTGAAAGCCTACTTAACCATCCTGCAACAGATGTTTTTCTTTTTGTTAGCATCCATTCCCCCTTCTAATGCAGCTCCCAGTGCATAATGTGTGTTTTACTTCCCTCCTTTCTGACTCCATCCTCGTCACGAGTGAATATTTGTACCTTCTCTTAAAATCTTCAAAACACACTTCTAGGAAGTGCTCCTTCACTAATCCTCTAAGCACTTAAATGAAAGCACTTTGCTTATGCTTATTTCACATTTGCTGCCACTTGCCTCTTTGAAATATGTAAAGATACATTACAAGAAAAATATACATTTACTTGTAACTTGCTATTTTTTTCTATATATATATGTATATAAAGCTCCTATTATCCTAAGCTAATAAAAGAGTTTGCCATGACATTAAAACATGTAATACTCCATGAAGGAGGAGGAGAAAGAAAAACGTATTTTAGGAATAACAATTAGTATTGTGGTTAAAATAAACATGAATAAAAAGTTTAAAACAAAGTTCTATTGTTAGCATACAAATTTTAATGGAATTACTGGAATACAGTTTTATTGTGGTTATATAGTGAGTATTATTTAAAGAAGTACTGTTGAGGTTTATTTTTATTTCATGAAATCCTATGTCCACAATTTGAGATATTGAGTTAAAAAGATCCCAAATGACAAATCCAGCATCTCTGATCATTATTAAAATAGATCCAATTTGTTGCCAGAAAATGGCAGACTACAACGTGAACCAGGCTACAGAGAATCCAGTTAGAAACACGGTCTGAAATAGATGATGAACTTATATTTCTAATGTGAACCTGGATATCAATGGTATACAACAAAAGGAGAAGTTGCCAGAACTATAGGAAAGAAAAGTGCCTTTGGCAGTTAAACTTTTGTAATGACTTGATAAGACTAGGGCTAGGAAGAAGATTACTGACAGGTCATAAGCTCAGGCCAATACAGCCAACCTTAGACAAAAGGCTATTAGAAGAACATAAAGATATACTGCCCAAGGCAAGTAATCTGTTTCCTCATCTGCAAAACAAGAAAGGTGGGCTAGTTCATCTTTAAGGTTCCTTTCAGCTCCATCTGCTATAAGAAGGCATATAGCAAAGCAACAGTTCCACAAAGTGAGATCCTGCAGTGCAGTGATTAGCTTTCCTTGCTCACTACACAGTGATTCTTGGTCATGTCAGGCTGGCCCAGCGATTGAGAGAGAGAAGTTGGGTTGCTCCACCCCTCTTCAGCAAACTGGCAATGTTGATATGGAAGAATATCTCTGCCACCACACATATAGAAATAATAGAAATAAAGAAAATAGAAGTAAATTAAGGCAGCTAGTAATATGATGATCTGGAAAAGGCATTGGGATATATCCCAAGAAAACAATGAGACTGAAGGGAGGGACACATTATCTTGGTGACTCTACCAAGGTCCAGGGTTTGGGGGTCTTAGCTTTGCATGCTCAACTACCTACTTAGTAAGTACAGGGAGAATGGATTTACCCATCGGAAGCAGGTTTGGATTAACAAAGCTCTTGAGACTGATATGTAAAGACAAAAAACTAATGTACTGATTTCTAGTAAGACTTATAACTACATATGCAAGCATATATTCAAGTCATCCAGGTTATATAGCCTCTCCATGTACATAAGCTACATTGCAAGTCAAATTATCATAAGGTTGCCTTATGGATTAGAGGAGTCCATTATTTGACTCAAGTGTTTAGTGCTATCAGATTCTGCTTTCATAGTGGTGATTGACATCTGCTTAGAATGAAGTGGTGGATGGGGTATGTACAAGGGCATCTCATTCCTGGACAGTGTTTGGGAGGGTCCAGACAGCAAGAGACAACACAAACCTCTGTGACCAACTCCTGTCATGGCATTGATTTGCTATGTGACTAGAAATCTGTTTTCTATGTTTCATCAAGCTACAATCCAATCCATATAATACTAAACAGATGAGAATTAATCAAGCTATAATCTAATCCTGCTCATCTGAGAGCAAATCCTATTTCTTTAAATTGCCATTACACCTTTTTCATTCATAGTATACGCAATCTAAAAAGTTCCACAGATGGAATCTTACTCTTCTTACTGGTTTTTAAGGAAAGCCACATAAATTTAAAAATTTTTAAAAATAGTAAATTTAAAAAGGAAAGCCACATCATAACCTGTACTAATTTAAAATAATATTATTCGGCCAGGCGTGGTGGCTCCTGCCTGTAATCTCAGCACTTTGGTAGGCTGAAGCAGGAGGACTACTTCAGCCCAGGAGGTAGAGGCTGCAGTGAGCTATGATCACACCACTGCACTCCAACCTGGGCAACATAGCAAGACCCTGTTTCTAAAAAATAATAATATTACTAACATTGAGTGAGAGCTATATGTCAAGTATTTTTCTAAGCACTTACATGTATTCATTTAATCCTCCCAATAATCCTACGAGGTAGATATTATTATAATACCTACTTTACAAATAAGGAAATTGTAGCACAGATAATTTAATTAACCTCCCAAGTAGTAAATAAAGGCCGAGCTGAGCGTTAAACCCAAGAAGTCGAGCTCCAGAGTCCATGTTCTTAATCATTATGCCTTAATGCTTCTCTAAATAATAACAATGCAGATTCACTACAAAGCCTAAAAGAATCCATATTTATTTAGGACCTGTCCTGAAGCTTGCCTGTCATTCTGCTCAAACCACAGTACCAATGGGCATCCTCTAAACTATGGAAGCCAGGTAGGCAGGATGGGCTAGGGTGGAAAACTTTAGTAGGTTTTAGTTACCAGAACTTTGGCCCTGCCCCACTCCCCTGTTGCCCAGGACCTCATGCCAAACATAAATCCCAAGATCATCTTGTCTTAGATGTCCCTGACTTTCAGGGATGTACTAAATCTGGGACCCAAGGCAATGGAACACTGTTTTACTGCATTGTCTAGTTAAGTGTAAATGGTTCCTCAAAAAATTAAAAAGAGAATTAACATATCATCAGGCAATTCTACCTCTGGGTATAAAAAACAAGGTCTTGGCCAAGCACGGCGGTTCACGCCTGTAATCCCAGCATTTTGGGAGGCTGAGATGGGAGGATCATTTTAGTCCAGGAGTTCAAGACCAGCCTGGGCAACATAGCAAGACTCTGAATCTATTTTTAAAAAGTAAAGTAATTTTTTTTTATAAAACAGGACCTCAAAGAGATATTTGTACACCCATGTTTATAGCAGTATTACAATAGCCAAAAGGTAGAACCAAACCAAGTGTCCATTGACAGATGAATGGATACCCAAGATGTGGTATATACATACAATGGAGTATTATTCAGCTTTAAAAAGGAAGGAAATCTATTCACGTGCCACAACATGGATGAACCTTGAGGACATTATGCCAAGTTAAATAAACCAGTCAAAAATAGGCAAACACCACGATTCCACTTACATGTGGTAAGTAGAAAATGGTGGTTGCCGGGGGCTGGGGAGCAGGGAACAGGGAGTTATTGTTTAATGGGTACAGAATTAGTTTTGTAAGATGAAAAGAGGTCTGGAGATGGATGTTGGTAATAGCTGTACAACAATGTGCTTAGTACTACTTAATTATACACTTCAAAATGGTTAAGATAATGACTTTGTTTTATCTATTTTATCATAATCTTTTTTAAAAATTGAATTACTAGTTGACACCTACTGATCTCTCTAAATACAAAAAAAGTGACATCTTTTCTGTTAGACTAAATATTAGAAATCAGGCTCTATGTCGCCGGGCACAGTGGCTCACACCTGTAATCTCAGCACTTTGGGAGGCCGAGGAGGGCGGATCACCTGAGGTTGGGAATTTGAGACCACCCTAACCTTTGGGAGAAACCCCATCTCTACTAAAAACACAAAATTAGCTGGGTGTGGTGGCCTGTAATCCCAGCTGCTCAGGAGACTGAGGCAGGAGAACTGCTTGAACCCAGCAGGCGGAGGTTGCGGTGAGCCAGAGATCGTGCCATTGCACTCCAGCCTGGGCAACAAGAGAGAAACTCCGTCTCCAAAAAAAAAAAAAGAAAAAGAAAAAGAAATCGGGCTCTATGTCTAGTCTCAAAATACAGAGATAAGGTAAGGAAAGCTCACAGTAATATCTAAAAAACGAATATCCTTTAAAAAATCATTAAAATAACACAGTTTTTTTAGGTTCACAATTCACAGTTCATTTCAAGCTCTTATATGGGTTTGTTTAGACCTTTGATACTTGGCTATATACTTATTTTTAGAAAAAAGTAATTCCAAATTATTATAATTTGCCACATCATTCTGCCACCTGCTGATTGAATATCATTGGCCAAATTACATAACCTCTCTGAGTTTTAGTTTACTCATTCATAAAATGGGAACACTAATTTCTAGGCCATAGAGCTACTCTGGGGATTAAATAATGCAAGTAAAGGGTTTATTTACCAAGTGTCTGACACACAATAAACTTATTAAGTGGTTACTATTATTAATAAAATATGAACAGGATAAGGATAAAGAGTAGGAAATTATAAGGATTGCAGGATCTTTCAAATATTATCAAAACTATGAGTCTTAGATAGTTGACTTCCTATTTTCTTTAAGAAGTAAAGATAGGTCAGGCACGGTGGCTCTCGCCTGTAATCCCAGCACTTTGGGAGGCCGAGGCAGGCGGATCACGAGGTCAGGCGATCCAGACCATCCTGGCTAACACGGTGAAACGCCGTCTCTACTAAAAATATTTTAAAAATTAGCCAGGTGTGGTGGCAGGTGCCTGTAGTCCCAGCTACTGGGGAGGCTGAGGCAGAAGAATGGCGTGAACCAGGGAGGCAGAGCTTGCAGTGAGCCGAGATCGCGCCACTGCACTCCAGCCTGGGACAGGGGGAGACTCCGTCTCAAAAAAAAAGAAGTAAAGATATGTTACTAGAATTTGTGATAATCAGGTTGGGGAACAAAAAGTTGATTTCAATGTTTTGCTGAAAGAGTTAATAGTGGTAATGAGAAAAGAAAAACGTCCATGGTCATGGCAGATACTAAAACAATTATAAGAAAATATTTTGTGCAACTTCTTGCCAATAAATTGGCAATCTAGATGAGATGCATCATTTTCTAGAAACACATAAATTCTAAAATTGATTTAATAATAGAAAGAAAAATCAAACAAATCAATAATCATAGAAGATAAGAATGATCGAAGATCTACCTCTAAAAATATCAGCAAGCCCAGGTAGTTTTGCAGCACACTCTATAACTTTCAAAGACCAAATAGCATGATAATTTCTCATCATTTAAACTATTGCAGAGCGTAGGAAAAAAAAGGTGGAAATCTAAATTCGTCTACAAAGTTAGGCTAACACTAATATCAAAACTGGATAAAGATAGCACAAATAAATAAAATTATGGATCCATCTTACTTAAAAACAGAAATTATGACCAGGCATGGTGGGGTGGCTCATGCCTGTAATCTCATCACTTGGGAGACCAAGGCTAGAGAATTGCTTGAGGCCAGGAGTTGAAGACCAGCCTGGGCAACATAGGGAGACACTGCATCTACAGAACAAAATTTTTAAAGGCAGCACGCAGTGCCTCACATCTATAATCCTAGCACTGTGAGAGGCCGAGGCTGGCAGATTACTTGTGCTCAGGAGTTCAAGACCAGCCTGGACAACATGGCAAAACCCCATCTCTACAAAAAAATACAAAAATTAGCTAGGGGTAGTGGTGTGCTCCTGTGGTCTCAGCTACTCGGTAGGCTGAGGTGGGAGGATGGCTTGAGCCTGGGAAGTCGAGGCTGCAGTGAGCCAAGATCACACCACTGCCCTCCAGCCTGGGCAACAGAGTGCGATCCTGTCTGAACTTTTTAAAAAAAATTCTGAAACCACACAAACAAAATATAAACTAATCAAATCCAGCAAGTAATTAAAATGGTAATATTTTACAACCAAATAGAGTTTATTGTAGAAACATGGGAATTTTTCAGTGTAGAAAAATATATATATTCACTACACTCATAAATTCAAAGATAGAAACTATACGATTTTTATGATTAGATCCCCATAAAAGGCATTTGATAATTTTAGCAGTCATTTCTAAAAGTCATAAAGCAAAAGTAAATATGTCAACTGGTGAAATACCAAAGACATTTCCATTGAGACAGGAACAAAGCAGAAGAGCCCAGCACTCAATTTTTCAACACTCTTTTCAACATTCTAGCATATACAATAAGATAAAATAAGTGACAGAAATATTGGAAAAGAAGATGTAAATTATCATTACCTCAAATGTTATACAGTGTGATAAGAGATGCAACCTTAAAACAACTGTTAGCATTAATAAAATACCCCCATGCTAAGAAAGAATACAGGATAAATATGTTTTAAAGTCCATAGCTTTCATTTTATATCATAAGCCGTTAAAAAAAATCAAATGAAAAAGTCTCATTCACAATACTTTAAAAATAAGACTTATTCTTTGGCACTAAATCTTTTTCCTGAGGCAAGAGTACAGATTTACAATTTTTTTTAATCTTTGAAGTACTAATATATGAATAAAGGTTTATGAAAGTTGCAGATACCAGGATGAAATCACTTTTTGTCAAACACAAACTAGAGCCAGGAGAGCACAAAGGAGTAGGGTTCATGATTGCATGGACGAGATAAAAGACATTTTTGGAAGTCTTGTCTCAAGGACTTTCTAAAATAAGAAATTCTGTAGGACTGCAGCAATTCAGATAAAATGCTCTCAAAACAACACCTGCCCAGTAATAGCATCTCCTCCTCTAAAATGTCGCCAAGTCTGACTTTGAGTATCCAAAACCAGTATCTGTTTCCAACCAGCTTATGTGAACTTCTCCTTTTGCCAAATAAAAGTTTCCCTTTGGCCAGGCGCGGTGGCTCACGCCTGTAATCCCAGTACTTTGGGAGCCCAAGGCGGGCGGATCACAAGGTCAGGAGATCAAGACCATCCTGGCCAACAGGCAGAAACCTCGTCCTACTAAAAATATAAAAACTAGCTGGGCGTGGTGGCGTGCGCCTGTAATCCCAGCTACTTTGGAGGCTGAGGCAGGAGAATCACTTGAACCAGGGAGTCGGAGGTTGCAGTGAGCCGAGATTGTGCCACTGCACTCCAGCCTGGCGACAGAGCGAGACTCCGTCTCAAATAAATAAGTAAATAAATAAATAAAATTTTAAAAAGTTTCCCTTTATCCTCCCTTCTTTGATGCATATGTAGCTTGCCACAGCTATGCATCTGAGGTTATAATCCTCCTTTCTAATTCCCAAATAAATTCAATGTATTTAGAGATTTTTTTTTTCTTTAGCTTACAGGTTTTTAGTTGACAAGTTTGAGTAGAAAGTTCACCCTATCTACTCCACTTTAATGTGTAATCATAAAATTATATAAAGAAAAAACTTGAAACAAAGAAAAAATGAAATTTTGAAGGTTCGTGTTTTAAAATTTAACACATAACCAATTGATGCAGATATTCATAGGAGCATTAAATCATAAGATAATCTATGCACAACATGCTAAAAATATTTTTATATTTTTATTTATTATGTACATTTATATATATTATGTTGCCAGAGAACCCTGGTATTAAAGCATCCTTACCAGAACTGAATTCGCTTATTTATATTTATAATACATTTTACATATTTGATTAGCATTGATTTTGCACTTCTATTTCAAATAATAAAAATAAATAATGTCACATTGCAGGATTCAATATCTTTTTTTTTTTTGAGATGAAGTGTCTCATTCTGTCACCCAGGCTGGAGTGCAATGGCATGATCTCGGCTCACTGCCACCTCTGCCTCCCGGATTCGAGCAACTCTCCCACCTCACCCTCCCAAGTAACTGGGACTACAGGTGCGCACCACCACCCCCAGCTAATTTTTTGTATTTTTAGTAGAGACAGGGTTTCCCTATGTTGGCCAGGCTGGTCTTGAACTTCTCACCTCAAGTGATCTGCCCGCCTTGGCTTCCCAAAGTTCTGGGATTACAGGCAAGAGCCACCGCACCCAGCCAGGATTCAATGTCTTTATTTGTTGTTTAAGTATTTAGTGGCAAGTTTGGGGAAGAGAAGCATATGTTAGAATCCTTGGTTTAAAATGTCTGAAAAGAAAGACCTATTATAGCCTTATTAAAGTCCCTTCTAACTGAAAAGATCCTTGGCTGTTTGCATCATCACAGAAGATAAGGAACTACATATACAGCATTAACCTTGAGAAAATTCAGATTCAGTCCTGCTTCGGTATTGAATCAAACTAGGTTATTTGCACAACAAGTAAAATGTCTTAAAACCTTATAAACCTTTTATATCAGGGTAAGCACTCATTTGAAAAATTAAAAGGAAAATAATATTACCTAAGATGAATTAAGTATCATGATAAACATTAAAAATTTAGAATTTGCAAGGAAGTGAAATAATGAGCTTTCTAATTAAAAGATAATTAAGGACAGATTTCTCCACATACACACAAAAATTTCCCTAAAGCTTTATAAAGATATAACTAGCTAATAAGGTGGAGAAGTAATTTATGTGCCCATTAAAAAATACTCAATCTCTGAATGTTAGTCCAAAATTAAGTTGTCAGATCCTTAAATCATTGGCTAGAAACACGCTGAGTACCTAGTATGTACTAGGCACTTGGATCATTGTGAGACAATAAAATTTACTGCATTAGAAAAGACATTTTTCACATCTTAAATGCCATAAGCATTATTTGGCTGGCAATTAATTACATTTAACACATTAAACATATAGAGCAAAATTCTGAGCAATCAAAATTATACCCTTGAGCAATCGATTATTTAAATTCCTCTCACTATTCCCTTAAGCTGATTTCTACTCTGGGATTCTTTCACAGTTCTCAAATAAGAAAATAAAAAATTTCCTAAATAAGGCAATACAAAAGAATAGAAATGTAAGAGAAGAGATGTATTAGCTCTTGAATCTATCCTTGTTTCCATTTGCTCTCAATAGTGCCTCTATTGTTCGATTTTCTCTCCAAAGAAAAATACTGATTTAAAAGAAGAAAAAGTACAATCACCTTTAACAGCTAAAGTGTACTGATTAACATCTACTAAAGTTAGCAAAGACAAACTGAAAAAAAATTGTAAAATCTCTATTCTAAGTTACATAATGCCATTCACCATAGCAATGATTTTATACTTCGGTATATGGTTTTTTAAAATAAATATTACCAACAGGTAAAATTTTTTCCTTTGCTGTCTTAAGACAGTCCTAAGATAATTTTTACCAGTGTGTGTGTTCATAACTTGAATGTTAATTTAAAGCAATGTTACTTCTATCACCTAAATGATATACTTACAGAACAGTGGTTTAATTGGGAACAGAAAAACGCCACATTGCTTCTTCCCAAGAAAAAGGGATGTATTCCATTCTCGAGGTCTCTCTCCCACTCTCTATTTATATATAATATACTGCACAGATAAATACACACACATATATATGTACTTTTTTTGAACTTAAAGAAGACTGGATGTATGTATTTACACGTATATATCCAACAAATATTTAATTTTGAGATCTCTCTCCCTCTTCTGTTATTCTCAGTATGATTCTCAAACTGTACGCTCTTTCATTTTTCATTCATTCATCAAGCACGCATCGAGTCCCTTCTGCATGCTTAGTTTTTTGTCGGATAGAAGGAAGATACAAAAGAAAAACTGTCTCTGCCCTTCAGAATCTTTCCATCTCTTCCAGGAACAAGATAAAACACCATATATTATTAAGCAATTTATAAGACTAGTCCCAAAACCAATGGTACAAGTAACATGCATTTTACATTTATGTAGAATTTTAGAGCTTGGAAACACTTTCGTGATATTTAATCCTAAGAACAATCTTGTAAAGGGCACATTATTAGCTCCATTTCGGTGATGAGGAATCTGAGACAGAATTTCAAGTGACATATCTCGTTCAAACATTATGAGCGGAAGAGTCAAGACTTAAGCCTGAGTTTTCTGATTATAAGCCCAGTGCTCTTTTCAACACAGTACTGGAAACCAAAGATTGTGGCACACAACAGGACAACAGCCAGTCTTCTGTTCGAGGTCCAACTAAACTGGACCCATACCTGAGCAATGTCCAGCCAAATGTCCAAATTAATTTTATCCTGCAAATATTTGTTCTTCAGTGTAATACACACAGCACAACTACCATTTCCTTCGTCTTAGTGCCTTTATCTCCTACATTCCGAAAATGGGGATGTCAAATATTTTTTTTTAAATCTGGCCTAGATGGAATCATATAAATCTTAAATCATAATGCAAATCTTAAAGGTCTGGTTTCCACCAATCCTTACCCATTTTGTTTTCCCCCAGCACTAGAGAGCCTAACCTACCCTCACCCCTTTTCAGCATTCTTGCTCCAAACAACCACCTATTTTAAGATGTCAATGACCCTTTCCCAAATTCTACAAATTCACCCCAGTTTTGCCAACCGACCCCAGCGCCTGCCCGGACACATTCCCCTCCCTCCCAGTAGATTTGATACCGAGTTCAGGTTCTGCAGATCCCGTCGTGATGCTGTCACACAGCACTGACAGATAAGATTTGACCTTTCGCCTCCGTCCTTGGGGACCTCCCGCTGGCCAAGTAGGGTAGTTCCAACCCCAGGAAACGGGCTTCCCGCTCAGGAACGCAGCCCCTAGCAGCGCACAGTCCGAGGTAACGTCTCCGGCAATTAGAACGATGCTGGGCGCCCGGGTGTGCATCACTCCGCCTCATACTCCTGCCAACTGTAGGGCACTAGGTCCGGCAGCCAGTCCATCCCACCCACATCCAAGTCCCAGCCAGTCGGACCTTACGCAGGACCCGGATGACAGGTCGTTGACGGCTGCAGCAAAAGTCAATGCCACCTGCCGCTGCTGCCCATCACCGACAACCTCAGACCCCCTAGACTGGACCGCAGAAAAGCGTTTCTATGGGAACCCCTGGGAATCACGTGACGCACTCGGACGACCAATCGTTTCTTACCTCCGCCCGCGATCCTGGTTTCGGCCCTCCCTCTCGCCCCCGCCTCCTTCGCCCAGCCCCGCCCCTTGCCTACGGAGAGCCCGCGCCTGCGCGCTGTATCCTGCGCGCTCCCTCCCCCGCGCGCGCTCTCCGTGAAAGAGTGGGGGCGGCGTGGGAGGCGCCAGGAGAGCGTGAACCTGAGGAGGAAGCAGCAGGGTTGGCGCGCAGGCCCAGAACCGTCCGAGCCACGGCAGCCGGCGACGCCCCAGAGCGGAAGAGGGAAGTGAATCAGGCGCCGGGCAGTGGGCTGGTGGGCTCGGCTTGCTGAGGTAGAGGCAGCTCCAAGAAGAGGCCTTTGCCGCTGGTAGGGATTGGGATGTCGAAGAACACAGTGTCGTCAGCCCGGTTCCGGAAGGTGGACGTGGATGAATATGACGAGAACAAGTTCGTGGACGAAGAAGATGGGGGCGACGGCCAGGCCGGGCCCGACGAGGGCGAGGTGGACTCCTGCCTACGGCAATATCCTTGCATTCGCCGCCCTCCCCACCCTAGCCCAGCCCAGCCCGCCCTTGTCCAGAGACCCGGGAGCCTGAAGGATCCGCGGGGCACCGGCGCGGAGCTGCCCTGTCTACCTGCGGCTAAACCTGTCTCTTTGGGGTCTCCTGCTCTGAGAGGGCAGGAGGAAGCCCCCGTTTCCTACTCAGGAGCCAGGAGACGCGAGGGTCCCACTCTTGGAAGCCTGCCCTCACCCGCGCGCCTTCCACGCCCCCAGATTCCTCAGGTTGCACCCGAGTGCCTGCCTGCCTCGGGAACCGGTCCCGCCGGCCGCGCCTTCGCGGCGTTGGGGAAGGCGGCCCGGGCTGGTGGGGAAGGCTGGTGCCGAGCGCCTAAGTTTTTCTTCCTAGAACTCTATTTCCCGGAGTCACATTAGCTCCAGAAATTTCTGATTGTGGGGAACCTGCGTCTTTCCTTAGTGATTTTGTTTTTTGTTGCGTTTTTGTTATTGCTAGCATTAAGATAGTTTATTCCTTACCGGGGGCAGAAGGTAGATGGTACGGTTCGAAAATTGAGGTCCCCTATGCTTTCAGCCCATTGGCCTTTAAAAAAAGAAAAAGGGAGGGGGGGATTTGACAAAATATACATTGCACAGAATTTGTTAACCGGGGGAGGGGAATGAATACAATTTTTTGTGTTCCTAAAATTGATTCCATTTTAGTTAAAATATGGCTGTCAGTTCCCGGTTTCTGTTTTTGCATATTTGAATATTCATAACTTTGACTTCGTATTTGCATTACATCTTTTTTAGAAAAATGTAAATGTTGCAAAAAACCGAAGCTATAGTTTTAGAAAATCTCAAACACTGGCTTTTTATGCATTTCTAATTATTGGATGTATTCATAAGGAAGACTCAATGTCCTGTTATATGAGGAAAATGTGAGTGAAAATATTTAATGGCAACAGTATCCTTTTTTAAAGGCACCTAAATATAGCATTAGACATTTATCAATATATAGCTAGTCCTTTGATTGCCACAACTTTCACAATTAATTAGCTGTTGCTCTTTTGTATTATTTAAATAAGTGCTTGGGGTCATAAAAAATGAGCTAATCACATGAGGCATGCTTCTCTAGAAATCCTTGCAGCCTTGAAAATAACAGCTTGTCAACCAGAGATTTTGTGTGTGTAAGAACTTTTTCTGCGGAAGATAAATGGTGAACATGCTTCCTAAAAACATTTGTGATGGACAGATGGTGTTTTATGAAACCCCAATGTATTTTAGGTAATTTATGGTGACTGCTGTGTCCATATCAGTGGATCCGCTTTTTGATCAGTACATCTTAAAATAAAAAGATACTGTCTTTTCTTACCCTTACATACAGCCAGGAAAGACAGCCCTAGTGGTGGGGTACTAGAGATGGAGGAACAAGTGAACTCTGTGGTTTTCCTTTTAGGGGAATGTCTGGTACATTCTGACAGTCTGATTGGCCTTCTGTTTCTCATGCTTGCTAACTCACTAGTGCTTTCAAAGAGAGTCTGAATTTAATAGGTATGGTCTAACACAGTTTGAATAACCTTTGTGAAATATGAGAGAAAATATCTAAAGCAAAAAAGCTGCCACCTAAGGGACGTATGAATTATTACATCTTCTGTGATGCCTCTTTTCATCAATATTGAGAGACTACTAATGTGTATCATTGAGATTGCTAATCTGCCAGCATGTTCTACCAGCATTTCAGTTAATATAGAATATAGTAAAAGTTTGGTCTTTATTTTTTCAATTAGAATCACAGGAAAAGACATATTTTGGTTGATAATAGGTTATTTCATTTGGGGGACTAATAATTCTGATACATATTTTAGAATTTCTTTAACACCACTCTAGGTAATGTTTGCATATGTATCTCACTGGGCAATGAAAGACTATCAAGGTGTTCATTTGATAGTTAGAACCAAAGGTGAAACAGTCTTTGCTTTATTAAAAAGAAAGTCTAATGTTCTGTTTTGCTTTTGATATCTTGCCTTTGATTAACATCCTGGAAACCAACACATTGAATTTCCAGTATTGAACATGGTGACCAGTAATTTTCTTTTTATATGTAAAGCAAGTCTTCAGAACCAGTGGTTATAATACTTTCCTGGGGGCCATGCTTTGCTGCTACACCCTTAACTTCCATCACAGGAAACATGACAGCTGCCCTACAGGCAGCTCTGAAGAACCCCCCTATCAACACCAAGAGTCAGGCAGTGAAGGTGAGTCGCAGACTACAACACAGTGATCTCTGCTGATATCTTATTCTTAGTAAAATCCTCTGCAGTTGCAAAAAAAAAAAATCAATATTTTAACCGTTTGCTAACTTTGACATAGAAGAGTTTATAATGTAGTTTGATAGGTAAAAATTTCACGTGAAAAAATAGCCCTGTAATGTAGTTATGATAATGCTGCATGGTAAGACGCAGTGAATTCAAATAGTGAAATCATTTATGTGTGTTTTTAGAGGAGACCACTCAGGCTGAATTTGAACAAAGGTTTGAAAAATAAGTTAAACCTTTACAAAAATAAACAGATTGTAATTGCTTTTTAAAGATTTTTTAAAACCGTACAAATACTAAATATTTATTATAGAAAGCTCAGACATATGGGAAGGTTAAAAAGATAGTCATTTATGGTCCCACTACCCAGAGATAACAGTTACTACTTTGGGGCCTTGCTATATTGTTAGAGTTCCCTTTTGTTTTTTAAGAATGAAATTTTATAACCTGCTTTTTCGGCTGTATGCAATGTACAAGAGATTTCCTTCGCAATAAGTTTATTTCTATAGCATTTTTAACAGTTGTATATGGATAAGCTGCAGTGTATACATAACTAATCTTTTGTTATATATTTAGACTGACTTTTCCTATTGTGAACCACTGAAATGAATATTTTTTGGTAAATTTTTAATTGTTCTCTTTGAATAAATTGCTAGCAGTGAATTACTGGATCAAAGAACACACTTTTTTAAGGCTTTTGGTACATGTAGTGTTGCCAAATTGCCCTTCAGAATGGTTGTGCAACTTACATTCTCTGCAGTCTTTTAGTAGTTCTTAACCTATTTAAGTATTTATTTAAAATGATGCCCATAGCATCAACCTCATTGTCCATAGCTGTTCGTACATCCTAGGAGCTTCAAGAATCTCAATTGAGTAGTAGTAAGTAATAACTTAGGTAAATGCGTAATAATTATCTAGGTAACATAATTTTTTATCGGGGAAAAATTGCTTTGGTTTTTACAAGTTGTAAAGAATGTCGTTGAAATTTCATTTTTACCCTGGATGCAAAGATATGTTTTCTAAATGTGGTGATTGCATAGTCTTTAAACCAAAGATAACAATAGGTAGTAGAAACATTGTGTGAAATCCTGACCAGTAGGAATGCTGGAGGTAGCCCTTTGTGTTGAATGGAAGAAGAAACGAATTGTTGAAAAGGTCAGTTAAGTGTTCCCTTTGCTTGCTTGAATGGGTAAGAAAATAACTGCTTTTGAAGCAGGCTTTTGCTAAAGAAAAAAGATCATTATTAATGAACATCACTATATTTCGTATCTACAGTCAATTCATATAAATTACAATTTTCTTTTAAGACAGCTTTGTTTAAAAATTTTAAAAGAAAGTTTTTAAGAAAAAATTACTTCTGAAGAATAATTCAAGGTGGAAATGCAAATCTGCTTCCTTGTTTTATGGGGTTTCTTTTTTTTTTTTTTTTTTTTGAGACGGAGTCTCACTCTGTTGCCCAGGTTGGAGTGCAATGGCGCAATCTCTGCTCACTGCACCCTCCGCCTCCCGGATTTAAGCGATCCTCCTGCCTCAGCCTCCCGAGTAGCTGGGATCACAGGCACCTGCCACTATGCCCGGATAATTTCTGTATTTTTAGCAGAGACAGGATTTTACCGTTTTGGCCAGGCTGGTCTTGAACTCCTGACGTCAGGTGATCTGCCCATCTCGGCCTCTCAATGTGCTGGGATTACAGCTGTGAGCCACCACACCCGGCTGTTTTGTTGGAATTTTGTTTTTAAGATCAAGACATAAAATTTAAATGTTGTTTTAATAAATTGTTAAATTATCACATTGATCTGTTAGCAAATCCTCTTGGCTCTGCCTTCAGTTATGTCAATAGTTTGTCTAGTTTTTAACCACCTCCACTGCTACTGTGCTCACCACATCCGGCCTGTATTACTGCAATTACCTCCTAATTGCTCTCCCTGCTTCTGCCTTATCCCCTACCCCCACCGCTTATTCTCTGTAACGTAGATGCCAAAGCGATCCTGTTAAAATGTGAGTCAGATTATGGCACTGCTCTTAAAACCTTCCAATGTCTTCTTATTTCTCTCAGTAAAAGCCAAACTCCTTACAATGCCTGGAGACCTTACACGATCTGTCCTCCCATAACCTCTGACTTGCTCACCTGCTTTTCTCCCACCAGTCCACTCCAACCACATTGGGTTTTTTTCCTATTCCTAGAACACACTGAACACACACTAATAGTGTGTTCTTTCCTCTGTCTGAAACACTTTCCTCAGTTATCCCAGGCCTTCCTCTTTCACGTCCTTCAGGTCCTTACTCAAATGTCACCTTCTTAGTGTGGCCTTTCTGAAATTCTAAACCATCCTCATACAGATATGTCTAAATGTTCTGTTATTTACTTACCCACCAGGACCGGGCAGGCAGCATTGTCTTGAAGGTGCTCATCTCTTTTAAAGCTAATGATATTGAAAAGGCAGTTCAATCTCTGGACAAGAATGGTGTGGATCTCCTAATGAAGTATATTTATAAAGGATTTGAGAGCCCCTCTGACAATAGCAGTGCTGTGTTACTGCAATGGCATGAAAAGGTAAATTATGAATTATAAATCTACATAACTGGTTCTTTTACAATAGGGGATGACAGTGACGACCTCTCTCACCTAAATAACCATTTTGACTTGGTTGTACATTTTTTATTACAAATAAAATGCATGAAAATGATAGTTCATATTTATGTTTACTAGCCTTGGTCTTAAGAGATTCTAATTCCAACACTTGTGTTTATTCAGCAACGATTATTAGTAATTAAACATAATCTTGAACTCTGAATTAAATCAAAACTTTGTAAAAGAAAATAAGCAGTATAAATCAAGAATTCTTTCACAGTGACCAAAGGGTGAAAACAACACAAGGATCATCAACAGATGAACAGGTAAATTGTAGTACATACATACAATGGAATATGATTCAACCATAAAAAGGAATGACATTCTGACACATACTATAACATGAGTAAACCTTGAAAACATACCATGTGAAATAAGCCAAATACAAAAGAACTAATATTTTATAATTTTACTTATATAAAATAATCTAAGATAGGCAAACACAAAGGGACAGAAAGTCCTTAGAGGTTACCAGGAAGTAGGAAAAGTAAGGAATAGGGAGTTAGTGCTTAATGGGTACAGAGTTCCTGCTTGGAGTGGTAAAAAAGTTATGGAAACAGATAGTGGTGATGGCTACAATACATTGTAAATGTAATTAATGCCAATGGATTTTACGCTTAAAGATGGTTAAAATGGCAAATTTTGTGTTAGATATTTTACAACTTTTTTTTAAAGAATTAGGGGTTTGGAGGATCAAGAATTCTTAAATCATTTTTTTCTATTTTCATGCATATATTTTGCAATGTAAGTAGATGCTGGTACATCATCTGTCAAAAGAGTACAAGGGATTTTGAGCTTTGGGTAAAAAACTGGATAACATGTAAATAGAACCAGCCATAAAAATATTAAGTGTTTGAAGTGTATCTGAATGAAAACACACACATAAGAGAAAAGTACATAGTAAACTTCTTGTTTAGCCTTGGTGAAGTCACTTTATCCCTCATACACTATCAAAAAGAACTAACATTTATGGATAGGGTAACCATTCCTCACAATTTTCCCAGGATAGCCCCAATTTATGCTTGTTGTCCCATCATAACTATAAATAGTTCCCCCTTTTACTCTAAAATGTACCAGTTTGGATAGTAATTTATATGGCACCCCATTCATGGAACACTTTCTGTTGCCAGGCACCATACTATTAATGTTTTAATTTAATCTTTACAGCAACCCTATGAAGTACATAAATATCTTTATCATCCTTAATTTACAGATGAAGAGCCAGCTTTAAAACCAAGCAGCCTAGTTCTAGTATAGCCTCAAGATTGCAGTGAACATTGATTAAGCACTTATTATATTCCAGATACTCTTCCAAGGACTTTATAAATATTAACTCATTTAATCCTCATGAAAACGGAGGGAAATGTTTGCTATTATTCCTCTTTTGTAGCTGAGGAAACTGAGGCATGTGTGAAGCCTTCATTTCTTCCAAATGTCAGTCACCAGTTTTTACCAATCTTCTAAGTATTTCTGAAATCTATCTGTTCAAGTGTATCTAATGCAGCTGTTCACAGCATCTCTCCCAGTCTGTTGCCATAGCTTCCTGACTGGTTGCCCAGCTACCAGTTTTGCCTCCCTCAAATCTGTTCTCTACCCAGCTAACAGAATGATCTCTTTAAAATCAGAATTGCCCTTGTCAGTCACCTGCAGGATAAAGTCAAAGTTCGCAAGTCTGGTTTCATCTTCCATGTCATTCTTCCCCTCAGGCTATAGCAATGCCAGCCTTTTTCCTGAATGCACCATATCGTTTCACACCTCCATACATTTGCTCATGATTTTCTGGTGTTAGCCTGTCACCTGCTCGTTCTTTTAATGTGTCATTTCCTCCAGGAAGCCTTAGCTGAAACATTCCTCTGTACTGTTAATCTGGGTATAAACCACTCCCTGGTGCTTTAATAGCACCTGAAGCACAACTCTCATTTCATACATTAGATTAAAATTATCTGTTTATATGTCTGTCTCCTCGTGCTAGACCAGAAAATGCTGTATTTGTTCACTTTTGTATCCCCAGCATCTGGCACAGTACTCAGTATACAAAGGTATTCCATAAATATTTTTGAACAGAAAGAAACCAGAGCTCAGATTCCTAATACTTGATCATTACTCTCTGTTTTTCAAATTAGAGTCAGAGTTAAAGTTTCTAAGTTCTTAACTATTAAACAATACCTTCTTTCTTTGGGAGAAAAAAATCTGACAAAGGCTAACTAATCGAAGTGGAAGTTGGGATGGTTGATCCCAGTTTGAATTTTCTCCTGACTGTGTGGTGAGAATGAGAGATGCAGAATGTCCACCTGTTTTGAGCAGGAAGACTACACTGCAGATTTTTTAAAACATTATTTAGAATTAATGTACTAGAATGTAAACTAGTATCTCACTAAACTGTAAGCTCATGAGGGCAGGGACTTTCAAGGTTTTGTTTATTACTGTAACCCCAGTGCCAAGAACAGTAGTACCTGGTGCGTAATTGGCGTTCAAGAATTTATTATTTGTTAAATGATAAATTCAGGGTCTATAGCCATGCCCATTTCTTCTGTAAGAAAAATGTTTTACTTAATATGAGAATTGACCTTTTACGATTCTGTCAACATTTACATCTTGGTTTGTTTTTAGGCACTTGCTGCTGGAGGAGTAGGGTCCATTGTTCGTGTCTTGACTGCAAGAAAAACCGTGTAGTCTGGCAGGAAGTGGAAATCTGCGTCAGGAGTGGGAATTGCTGGTACAAAGACCAAAACAACCAAATGCCACCGCTGCCCTGTGGGTAGCATCTGTTTCTCTCAGCTTTGCCTTCTTGCTTTTTCATATCTGTAAAGAAGAAAATTACATATCAGTTTTCCTTTAATGAAAATTGGGATAATATAGAAGAAATTGTGTTAAAATATAAATGTTTCATCCTTTCAAAACCATTTCAGTGATGTTTATACCAGTCTGTATATAGTATAATTTACATTCGAGTTTAATTGTGCAATTTTTAACCCCTATTGGCTGGTTTTTTGTTTTGTTTTGTGTTATTTTTACCTAATACTGAGAGATTTGGTTAGAATTTGAGGCCAGTTTCCTAGCTCACTGCTAGTCGGGAAATGATATTTATAAAAAATATGAGAGACTGGCAGCTCTTAACATTGCAAAACTGGACCATATTTCCCTTATTTAAGCAAAATATGTTTTTGGAATAAGTGGTGGGTGAATACCACTACTGAGTTCTAGCTTTGTTTTTGCTTGCCTCCTGATTATCTGTACTGTGGGTTTAAGTGTGCCACTTTCTCTCAGCATCCAATAATCATGGCCTCTCAATTTATTTGTGGTCGCCCAGGGTTCAGAGCAAGAAGTCTTGCTCTATACAAATGTATCCATAAAATATCAGAGCTTGTTGGGCATGAACATCAAACTTTTGTTCCAATAATATGGTACTGTTTGGAAAAAAACTGTAAATCAGAAAGAATGATTTGCAGAAAGAAAGAAAAACTATGGTGTAATTCAAACTCTGGGCAGCCTCTGAATGAAATGCTACTTTCTTTAGAAATATAATAGCTGTCTTAGACATTATGAGGCATACAACTAGTATTTAAGATACTATTTAATATGCCCCATAAATGTCTTCAGTGTTCTTCAGGGTAATTGGGATCTCAGAAGATTTGGTTCAGATCCAAACAAATACACATTCTGTGTTTTAGCTCAGTGTTTTTTTAAAAAAGAAACTGCCACACAGCAAAAAATGGTTTACTTTGTTGGACAAACCAAATCAGTTCTGAAAAAATGACCGGTGCTTATAAAAAGTTATAAATATCCAGTAGTTCCAAAACAAACCACCTGATCAAGGAGGAAGTCAGCTTGTGATTAGTATTTACATTGGACACCAGTTTTGTAATCACTGACTTTGTGCAAACTGGTGCAGAAATTCTATAAACTCTTTGCTGATTTTGATACCTGCTTTTTGTTTCATTTTGTTTTGTTTTGTAAAAATGATAAAACTTCAGAAAATAAAATGTCAGTGTTGAATAATTTATTTTTCTTTGACTTTAACACTTACGAATGTATGGTTAATTAAGAGGAAAGGTTTTCTGCTTCTAGCACCAAGTACTATACTCTTAACAGGAACAATTTGGTAGGGTTTTTATAAGACTATATAGATAGAAGATGATAGAGAAGAGAGTCATTAATGATGTCAGAGCACTGCTGAAGCCTTTGGAGTGATTCCATAGCCCTCTGGATGGCAGCTGAATACCTGTATGTAGTATCACTGCCCAAAGACCTGGACTAGATAGGGCAAAGTAGCCTAGCAGCTGCAGTCATTCATTCCCAGCCTCCAAAATTCTCTTTCTTACACCTCAGATCTATTTATTGTACTGACCTACTCACAGCAACTTCTGTTTGGTTTCGATCTGCGCCTGACTAGATTCCCACTTTAAAACACTTCCAGGCAATTCCTGGGTTAAGATAAGCTAAGCAATAGGTATTATTTTTAAATGTTACTTAGAGATAGGGACTTGCTATGCTGCCCAGGCTGGAGTGCGGTGGCTGTTCACAGGTGCGATCATAGTGCACTGAAGCCTCAAACTCCTGGCTTCAGGCAATCCTCCTGCCTCAGCCTCCGGAATAGCTGGAACTACAGGCGCACATGCCACTGTGCCTTAGCCAATAGGTATTAGCGGTAGTCAAGTAGGTATAGCATAACCAATTACAAACTTTAAAATCAAATGATACCAAATGTTTTTTCATAAAATCCTTAACATCACTTTCATAACAAGCATTTGGAAAAATTCTGGAGTTCATATTCTGTGTTCACATGAATGGATGTATTTAGAATCTGCCAGTCTATCAGCTTTACTGAGGGGAGATAATAAAAATATTTAACAAGTAGTATAATGTAGAGACCGAGTCAAAATGGATACCAGCTGGGAACAACTGGTTCAGCTGTTGCCTCCTGACTAAATGTCAGCCCAGGGTGTAGTGACCATGACACAATACTATCCTTGGTGAAAAGCGTTGGGAATAGGATTAATTGTGGGGGAAAAAATGCCATAGGGATACTTTTAGCACAGAAGTAGTTGTTTACCTCCCATTCTCCTCTTTTAATCTCAGTGGTTTTATTATTTGGTTTCTTTTTTGCCATTTTACAAAGGGGAAGAGGAAAACATAACCCCTTCTTGGTCATTGGGTAACAGCACCATTTAGGTAACAGTCATACTTGATGGCAAGTATGATGATATTTTAAGGACATGAAATCAATGTGTAGATGGTACAAATTAACCATATTCTTTTTAAAGCATTTCCTGTGATCCCAGGCTCACGAGGACATAACAGAAGAATAAGGTCTGAATCTTGGGCACCAGTTTGCTGTCAGCCTAATTGAGAAGTAAGGTTAAGCACTTGAAAATCAATGTCATACAAAAAAAAAAGAAAATTAACGTCATACAATTTAGCATTTGACTGTAAATGCAGTAGTCAGTGTTGGGAGAACAACAAAATCAGGGTGGATCAGAGTATTTAAAGTGAGACATTAATTTGAACTAATCCTTTGGAGGGGCAGAAAGGACAAACAGTCCAAGTGAAATGAACAGAGTAGAAAGAGAAAGTTAAAAGTGGGCTTAATAATCACCGTTCTTGCAGTTTTAATGTTTAACATAAAATTCTAGATGGTGTATTAGGATCAGAAACTATCTCCATGGTAGATTCAAGAAAGTCAAATTATAGGAAATCATAAATTTTTATTAGCTGAAATAGACATTGAGGGTCACTCACCCCATGTAAAAGGTAAAAAGAAAGGGAAAATTAATTTTTTTTTTTTTTTTTGAGATGGAGTCTAGCTCTGTCACTCAGGCTGGAGTGCAATGGCACAATCTCGGCTCACTGCACCTCCCAGGCTCAAGCGATTCTCCTGCCTCAGCCTCCAAAGTAGCTGGGATTACAGGCACACGTCACCGTGCCCAGCTAATTTTTGTATTTTTAGTAGAGATGGGGTTTCACCATGTTGACTAGGCTGGTCTTGAACTCCTGACCTCAGGTGATCCACCCGCCTTGGCCTCCCAAAGCGCTGGGATTACAGGCGTGAGCCACGGTGCCCAGCTAGATTGATTAATTTTTAGATACACAGGTTTTCCTTTAGATTTACAAATAACATCACCTTACAGACAAAATATTTTAAAAGCACCGAAATAATTGAAAGACACCCAGTTACAAAACAGACCAACGACCTCTGTAGAACCGAGTGCCCTAAAACAAGGCTTCTTCTGTCCATATTCCTGCCGCGGTACCTCTGCCGCACTCCCTCTCCACCTCAGCCCAGTGTCACTAATACAACATGTGAAAACCCCAATGTGAAAACGTTCTGTGCAGGTGCCTCTTGTACGATTCCAGATACGGAGGCCCGGGGAGCCCACAGAGGTACAGCAAGTCATCTGCCTCAAGGTGGCGCTACTTGACCACATTGATGATCCAACCACAAGCAACATGGGACACAGCATTCACTTTAACATTTCTGTTTTCCTTTATCATTTCTGCTTCTCAAGTGTGTAAGAGTAATAAATTATCTATGTTTACATCTCTTATTTGTCTCTGAAACAGTTCGCTAGAATCCACACCACATGAAACACAAATTGAGTAGCGTATGACCCACCTGAATTACAAAGCATTCTAAAACTCCCATGTTTTTCAGCCTAGCAATTAGCTGCTGCTCTGCAAGACACACCATCTTGACCTTTCTGCTAGACTGTATGGGCCCCCTGAAGTCATAGTAGCTGTCTCTTACTCATCCCCACATTCCCTTGGCATAGTTGATGTTCAACAAATATCTCTTGGTTGCGTAACATTGAACGAGCCAAGTCACCTAAGAAATCCTTAACGGCTGGGTGCGGTGGCTCATGCCTGTAATCCCAGCAATTTGGGAGGCTGAGGCGGGTGGATCACCTGAGGTCAGGAGTTCGAGACAAACCTGGCTAACACAGTGAAACCCCGTCTCTACTGAAAATACAAAAAATTAGCCAGGCATTGTGGCGGGCGCCTGTAGTCCCAGCTACTCGGGAGGCTGAGGCAGGAGAATGGCGTGAACCCGGGAGGTGGAGCTTGCAGTGAGCCGAGATCGCACCACTGCACTCCAGCCTGGGCGACAGAGCAAGACTCCGTCTCAAAAAAACAAAGAAATCCTTAACTTATGCACAGGTTCTTAGGGTCCCTGAATAGGACAACACATCAGAAGTACAAATTGAGAACTATACAAAGAACAAAATAATTCTTGGGTTCAAATACCCTAGAGCCAATCAAGTTTAGTCACAAAGAATTTCAGTTCACTTCAGTGTGGACAGTTAAGAAGGGAATTGAATCTATCAGCCTCAGGTGGAAATCAGAGCCACCATGAGGAGCATGTGCAGCCCCTATAGTGTTTACCTCTACCAGAAGTCACCAGATAAAGTGGCTGAGGGACAGAATTCCAGCTCACATCTGGGTAACAGTGGTACCATGGGAGTTTATATGAACTGCTCATTATTCTGTGGCATCACCTTCTAAGAGCAGAGATGTGACCCAATACCCCTTATTTTCCTTAAAGATAACCATTAAATTATATCCATGAATTTATATCACCTTCCTTGACTTTATACCTAGATTTTTCTAATTCTGTCAACCCTTAGGGTAATGAATAACTTAAATGGCCAATGCCTCTGAATAACATCATGCTTCCTTTTGTTTCTCCAAAAATTTAATCAAGATGCCGGGGCAACTAAGATTTTCATCAATTTGCTAAGTTAAAGATCAGTGTATTCATTAGCCAATGATTCTATATTTTATTCATTTTAGTTTTTATTCATTTGTTTTCAAATAATTTGTTCATATTGTTCAATATTTAAAAGGTAAGAAATATGTACTGTGGTAATTTTCCATTCCACCCTAGTTCCTCTTTTGACAACCAAATACTATCACTTAATTCTTAGGCAGCCTTCTAGATATAGATATAGTGTATGTATTTACAGGCAAATACCTATATAAGATTTCTCCCCTTTGTGTACATAAATACTAACATACATAGTGTTCTGTGCCTTGCTTTTTTCATTAACAGTGTATTTTGCTGGTAATTTTCCTATCAATACATAAAGAACTTCCTTATTCTGTCAGAGGCATTTGAACCAGAGCAACTCCGTCTTGAATAGGAGCTGGGTAAAATAAGGCTGAGACCTACTGGACTGCATTCCCAGATGGTTAAGGCATTCTAAGTCACAGGATGAGATAGGAGGTCAACAGAAGATACCAGTCATAAAGACGTTGCTGATAAAACAGTTTGCAGTAAAGAAGCTGGCCAAAACCCACCAAATCCAAGATGGTGATGAAAATGACCTCTCCCTCTGGTCATCCTCACTGCTGCACTCCCACCAGCGCTTTGACAGTTTACAAATGCCATGGCAACATCAGGAAGTTATCCTATATGGTCAAAAAAGGGGAGGCATGAATAATCCACCCCTTGTTTAGCATATCATCAAGAAATAACCATTAAAATGGGCAACCAGCAGCCCTCGGGGCTGCTCTGCCTATGGAGTAGCCATTCTTTATTCCTTTACTTTCTTAATAAACTTGTTTTCACTTTACAGACTCGTCCTGAATTCTTTCTTGCGTGAGATACAAGAACGCTCGCTTGGGGTCTGGATCAGGACCACTTTCCAATAACAATTTTATTTTTATGACTGCATAATAACTCTATTCTGTAAATAAATGTACCATAATTTACTTAACCATTTCCCTGTTGATTTAGGTGGTTTCTGATCTTTTGCAATTACAGACAGTGCTACAGTGAATAGCATTATACACAAGCCATTTTACATATGTTCAAGCCTATTTTAGATCAATTCCTAAAGGTGAAAGTTAAGGTCAATTGGCGGGCATTTAAGGGAGATATTGCTAAATTGCCTTTCTTAAAGGTTTTATCAATTATACTTTCTCTAGCAATGTAGAAGAATGCATGTTTTCCTGCCCCTTTACCTGTTCTATGTGTTTGTCATAAAACATTTTTTAATCTTTTCAAGTCTGATGTTTTAAAAATGGTATCATATATTTGCATTTCTCTTAATGTAAATAAGATTCACATCTTTTCACGTCTAAAAGCCAGTTATATTTTCTTTTCTATATTTTTGTATTTCTATATTTTCTTTGCCCTTTTGATGGTCTTTTTCTTACTGATTTGTAGGAGCTCTTTTCTACAGGAATGTCAAATATTTCTTGCATTTTGAGTTTCACTTTATAATAGCTTTTGCTATAAATAAAAAGGTTATTTTTATTTTTATCAATTAAGTTTATTAATCTTTTCTTATGGAATTTAGAGTTCAAGTCATACTTAGAAAGATTTTCCCGGCTCCAAAATTTAAAAATAGAATTTTCATGAAGTGTTCTTGGATGTTTTTATGATTTTAAATTTTAGGGTTTTTATTTTAAAATATTCATATTTTTCTTCTCAACAATTGCTGCTCCAAATGTAAACTAGAAGAGATTAGTTGGTCCCCATGCGGAAGTCTTATCCTAATATATTGACTTGGTTGGTTTTCTCAGGACTTGAGTGTGTTTTCTTAAGACAAACTACCCAAAGTATTTCGCATGTGAAAGCACAGTTTCACTGTCATTCAGTCAAGTATTTACATGCTAAGGCTGCTTAAAATATTTAAAATACAATCCTTATCCTGCGGGATCTAGGTTCTAGGTAAGAGACACAAGCAACAACTAAAATTCAATAGTAAACAAGCTATAATAGAGAAAAGAGTAAATTCATATACAATAACAGATGGGGAGCAATTACTTCTGCAAGAGAGAATGTCAAGGAAAAGGTGTGAAAATGGAAGCATTTCAATGGGCCTTGAAGGCTAAGAGTTTACCAAATAGAAAACAGTAAGGGAATAGCAAGTCAAAGAAACAGCATGATTTCAGAATTCACACAATTAGTGAACATTCCAGAATCCTGTTCATTATTAGTATTAAATCAAGTTAATTAACTGATACCATGTTACCACTAAGCTTGAAGACTGGTTCCAAATTTTCTGGGCCCTCAGATCAAAAGTGTTTATTCTAACGAGAGGGAAACCATCTGCTGCTGAGATACAGCCACTTATGAGTTTCATGTTATAGCTGTTGTCGGGCCACGAAGTACACAGGCAGCGTATATCCTGATTGATAGTGACTCTCTGTGGTGCTGTATTGAGTAGGACATGTTTGAGCTCAGCAGGAAGATGGGCCATGAGAATTAGTGATGTCTGCCATGGGTTTTAGACATGTAGAATCACAACACTTATTTTATTCCTGCTCTAAATGATATATAATACCTGTATTATTTGGCCCTGGCCTTTATCTACAGCCCCATCCCCAACTGAAAGTAGGACCGCCTCATAGCACAAGCCCAGGGGACACCATTCATGCCACACAGTTGTGCTGTAAGGAGTGCCGTTCATATGAAATCAGTATAAACCAGGCTTCTGGGAGCCGTACTAATACTGTTTAATACTGCCTAAAGCTCTGCTTAACTTTTACATGCCAGCCACTGAAAACTCATGCTTACATTTCTCTGCAGGTCTGCTCCATTCTTGCTTTTATCACCAATAATCAGCCTCCTCTGCTTGACCAGTAACATGACAAAACACTCCACCAGAAGCCCCCTAAGTTTTCCATCATAAAGTTCAGGCACCAAGACCAAAACTGACTTTTCTTTCTCAGTTCCACTTCCGAAGTCCCAGGGAAGGATTCTGATTGGTCCAGCTTGAGTCTAGACTCAACCTCTGGATCAGTCAACTGAGACGAAGGCTGGATCACATTTTACTAATATAGCGACTTTCTTTGTAACTCTGCAGATGGAGTGTAAGGACAAAAAGGTCTCAGAAATGAGATTCTTATTACACAAAATAATAAATGTGTGTTTCATATATAAGTTCTGCTAGGTTAGGGTCCATGGATTATTCATCTTTGGTCACTTTATGAAACCTTGTGCATAATTAGGGTCCCTTATATTTATTGAAGTATTAAGGCACCTTTTGGTGAATAAATGAATATAGGTATTATTACCCCCATTTTAATGAGGTTAACTTGGAGAAGTATATTGCCTAGAAAAAAGTACATGTTACGGTGATCAATTAGAATTTAGGTGTCTGATTATTAACAAGACTTTTTTCACTTCAAGAAGGACTGCAAATAAAGTCTTATAAGAAGTGTGGGCAATGTGGCATAAAAAAAAGTTTTTACTTTGGAAAAACAGATCCAGCAAGCTATGTGGCCTCTGTCCAGTAACTTAACCTTTCTGAGCCTGTTTCTTCATCTGTAAAGTAAATATATCATCTACAACATGAAATTGTTATGAGACATAAATCAATAAGGCATGCCATATGTCTGGCTTATCTAGTAGGCTTTCAAGTAAGTTATATTTCCTTTGTGTACTAATTGATGGATTGATCTGGGTTTTACCTGGATTCATTTCTCAAATTTTCATCTATCTTATGTGTCTGCATGTTATTCTATTTGAACTTACCTTTTTTTGTTTTGTTTTGTTTTTATTTTTTAGAGGGTAGACTCTGGGAGGCCAGAAACTATGTCTATAGAGATTACTCTTTTTAAAGAATACCAAGCGAAAGGCTGGCTATGCCTGGGAATTGTAAACATGTTATTTGATGATAACAAAATCTAGATTACTGTTAAATGCCTAACTGGTCTCCTGACTGGTGATCTTCAACCAATTCTCTACACAGCAAGATATTTTTAATCAAAAAATTTAAAATCAAAATTATATTTTTCTACTTCTTAAAAGACTTTAAAGGCTTCCTATTGCTTTTAGTATCAAATCCAAACTCTTCAATATGGCCACACAATTTTGTCTCCTATCCTTCCTATTCACCACACTGTTCATGCCAGCCAGAGGTAAGATTCAGTTTACTTTCTCAGAGAAACTGTTCCTCACCCCATCTATCCAAATTAGATCCTCCTCAACCAGGCACAGTGGCTCATGCCTATAATCCCAGCACTTCGGGAGGCTGAGGCAGGAGGATCACTTGAGCCCATTAGTTTGAGACCAGCCTAGGCAACATAGGGAGACCCCATCTCAAAAAAAAAAAAAAAAAATTAGCTAGATGTAGTAGTGCACAGCTGTGCTCCCAGCTACTTGGGAGGCTGAGGCAGGAGGATCACCTGAGTCTTGGAGATCGAGGCTGCAGTGGGCCATGGTCATGCCACTGCACTCCAGCCTTGGTGACAAAGTGAGACTCTGTCTCAAAAAATGTATATAATAAATAAATAAATAAGGCTGGGTGCAGTGGCTCACGCCTGTAATCCCAGCACTTTGGGAAGCCGAGGCGGGCGGATCACGAGGTCAGGAGATCGAGACCATCCTGGCTAACACGGTGAAAACCCGTCTCTACTAAAAATACAAAAAAATTAGCCGGGCATGGTGGCTGGCGCCTGTAGTCCCAGCTACTCGGGATGCTGAGGCAGGAGAATGGCGTGAACCCGGGAGGCGGAGCTTGCAGTGAGCTGAGATCTGGCCACTGCACTCCAGCCTGGGTGACAGAGTGAGACTCCATCTCAAAAACAAAAAACAAAAGCAATAAATAAATAAGGCTCCCCTCATACCCTTGAGTAGATATTGCCCTTTTCCCATGTAGTGTTTGGCATTACTGTAATTTATGTTTATTATTTGTATTTTACAAATATGATTGATTATCTGTGTTACCACTACATGGCCCACTCCATGCAGACAGTGTGTGTGTTTCTGCTCACCTCAGATCTCCCATGTCTAGCACCCAGTACAAATTACTTGTCTGTTACTAGACAAGGCAACTATGTCCAGTTGCCCAATAGATAGCAGGTATGCAGAAAATATTTGTTGAATTCCTAAATGCTGAACAATAAAACGGACCAAGAATGTATTTGCTACCAATTACTACATAACAAATTACAACATAGTAGCTTAGAACAACAATGATTATTAAGACCCCTCATGTAAAATACATATACAAAAGAGGCAGGGCACCCTTCCGTGGAGGCTTCTCTACCCTCCCTAGAAGGCTTAGTTTCCAAATTCAGAAATCCTAGACAGTGAAGGTCATAAGAGGTGACCTGCCATACAGATATAGTTAATTTACATGTTATTGCCCCTAACAACGTGTTTCTGCCCCATTCGAATGGCTAGAAGGTCAATTTAGTTTTCCTACTATATCATTTATCTACTGCTACATTAAAAATTACCATCAAACTTAGAGGCTTAAAACAACGTACGTTTATTTATTATCCACAGTTGTTGGGGGTCGGGACTTTGAGCACAGCTAAGCTGGGTCCTCTGGCTGAGGGTGTCCCCCAGGCTACAATCAAGATGTGGGGCTGGAAGCTGTACTCATCTCAAGGTTCAACAAAAGCAGTGCCAGTTTTGCACACGTTGCTGGACTAAGGACCTCAGTGTATCCTGCCTGGCTCAGCCCAAGCACACCTCTCTTCAGGATGCTGAGAGAACAAAAGAACTGTGGAACTTCCTGAGCTCCAGCCTGTCCCAAGTGAAGCCCCTGGTGTTGGCCCTGAGCCCTTTGCTCAGCAATGGTGCATCTATTGTCGATAGTGAACAGCACCAGGGATGGAGTAACAGGAGACAGGAGAGCATCTCAGCACAAACAAAATTTGCGACGTGATACTGTGAAGTATTCATGGATGAGTCCCCCGCCCACCCTCCCTTTTATTTTGTGACTTCCTCCACCTGCCCCCATTCCTGTGGAGAAACAAGAGGCTGCCGTTCGTCCTACAGAATTGCCGTGGTGGAGCCAGAGAACAGAAATGACAAATAGTTGGCAATGGTCCACATGTCCCAGTGAAAGACAGGATGAAGAATGTTTGCTGACCAGTCTCCACTCTCCACCAGCCTCTCCTCTTCCAGCCACACTCTGCTCCTGCCCTCCCCTCCACCCCCCAGAAGATAAAGAAGGGAGAGAGACCAGCTGAAGGAGAAACAAGAGTTGTACGCTGGACAGGGATGCTGGAGTCCAGAGGAGGGAAGCTCACCTCTCCCAGAAATAGCTAGCTTCAAACGGAGACGTGACAGACCCCTGAGAAAAGTCTGGGGATTTCAGAGTAGGGAAACTTGAGTAGGTTTAACCCTGAAGTGCCTAAGAATGCCTGGAACTGAATGAGATGATATTTTCTGCCAGAAGAAACAGAACTAAAAATAGAGAGTCTGGAAAAAAAATAAAGACTTTTGTTTTGAGTATTCGTATTAGTGAGAATACGCATATTTGCCACAGAAGTGCAATTTTCTGAAGTGGATGTTTTTTGCTTTTGTTCTGCATCCCTCTTATCACGAAGACACGTTTTCTAAGCCTAGAAATCACATGTGTACTAACTGGTACAGTTTTAAAAAGAAAAAAAAAAAGGAGATTTATGGTTCAGCTCCAGCCCTCTGGAGATTTTCATCCGGAATGCTTAGATACTGAATGGGAAAGTAGACGGCACTAGATTTCCCCTCTACCCTTGCCAAAAAGATATGTTTCCCAGGCCCCTGTGCCCAGGCCTGCCAGACCCAATTAGGGAAAAAGAACCACATGACACTGAGGCTCATTTCACAGCCCTTTTTACTTCCCCGTTCTGAATGTGACTCAGGAGACACCCAGGAACTGGATGAGGATGAGAGGGCTCCATTTATCATTTAACAAGTGCCGCCTGGTGGCCTGCTATGGAGCATGCAAGAAGAGAGACTAGGAATAAGATTCATGCAAAAGAGACACTATGAATTCCCAAGCCTGGACTCCCCACCGTGCCTGGGTCCTTTCTCCTCTGCCCTCCTCACACCCTAGCCTGTGCTTGGCCTCCCCCAGAAGCAGAAAGGCTCTTCTTTTTCACCCTGGATGTGGGTGGTTTAGTTCTGAGACCTGAACTGGGGGATCAATTGACCAAAAGTAACAGGTGTTTTCCCCCCAAGTTGAGGAAAAGAACCTAAGAGTCTATGATTTTACCTCTCCAAATGGGTGCTGGTGGACGGAAGCATGGAGTAATCAGCTGAAGTGCAGCAACCTCAACTTGAGTGATTAAATGCTTGGGAAATAGCTTCTAAAGCAAGAGCAGTAATAACCTATCAAATGCTGGCTTGAGATACAGCAAACTGGACCCCAAAAAGTCATCTGAGGTCTAGATAGGTGCTTTAGTTTCACACATTATAAAAGGCACAGAAAATCTTACTGAAAGTCAAGGGGCTGAAAGATAGCCAAAACAAAAACAAAAAAACAGGCATCCTTTTGGTTCACTGAAGTGGCACATCAGAACAGCCAATCTGCTGGAACACTTTAATTCTGGAACAAGGCAGAGTTCATTTAAATATATGTGTTCAAAGTCCTAGGAAAATAAGCACAAGGCAGTGACATCTTCTGGAAATGGTGTCCAGCCCATACCACATAGAGCTTACAGGAGTCCCCCCTTATCCATGCTTTCACTTTCTGATGTTTCCATTATCTGAGGTTTCAGTTACCCGTGGTCAACTGCAGTCCAAAAATATTCCATGGAAAATTCCAGAAATTAGTAATTCATAGTTTTAAATGCACATCATTCTGAGTCACATGATGAAATCTCATACAATCAGAATCTACCCTGCCCAGGATGTGAATCATCCCTTTGTCCAGTGTATCCACACTGTATATGCTCCCTATCCATTACTATACAGCAAAAAACATAGTGTATATAGGGCTTGGTACTATCTGAGGTTTCAGGAATCCACTGGGGGTCTTGCAATGCATCCCCTGCAGATAAGGGGGAACTACTGTATTTTCTTTCTTTCTTTCTTTCTTTCTTTCTTTCTTTCTTTCTTTCTTTCTTTCTTTCTTTCTTTCTTTCTTTTTTTTTAATGAGAAAGAGTCTCATTCTGTTTCTCAGGCTGGAGTGCAGTGGCCTGATCTCGGCTCACTGCAACCTCTGCCTCCCAGGCTCAAGCAATTCTCCTGCTTTGGCCTCCCAAGTAGCTGGGATTACAGACGCTGACCACCACGCCTGGCTAATTTTTGTATTTTTAGTAGAGACAGGGTTTCACCATGTTGGCCAGGCTGGTCTCGGACTCCCGACTTCAGGTGATCCACCCGCCTCGGCCTCCCAAAGTGCTAAGATTACACACGTGAGCCACCACGCCCAGCCAACTACTGTATTTTCATTTGGCCTAGCATTGTTCCCTGAATGTTTTACCCAAGCCTTTTATATAATCCTGAATTACATATAAGATTTTTCGGGACAAGGATCGCATCCCAGTCTTTGCTCAAGAGACCAGTGCCGTATGCGAATTGGTGCTTTGTAATTATTCGAGGACTTAACTAAGTTTGCCATCAACCCTGGATTTCAGTTCTCCTTTTCCTTTTCTTAGTTAAAACAACAGTGAGAATAAGGACTAATAAGAAAATGATTACAATGTAGTTCAGAAGATATTAATATTAATAGTTAATTCAGAGATACAACATTGTGAATTTTGCATAAACAAAATGAAACTGAATTGCTAGACCTTGAATTGCTAAACTTAAAAGCATGACCATTTGGCCTAAAGATATAACAAAGAACCAATTTGTTAATTAGTTACCTGAATTGAGAAGGTAGTATCTGATATTTAAAGCTACTTCATGGTCAACTAAACACATTTTTTTCTTCCTCAGAACTCTGTCTTGAGAGGAAAAATAAAGTCCTCTGCAAAAGGACATTTCCTGTTTGTGAAGTGTGCGGTGCTCTTCCTCAGGCCTGGCAGGCCAGCCCCACTGTGGGTCTGGGTCTCCAGCTGGTACCCAAGTTGCTCTAGAACCTAGAATCTGAAAACAGCTCAGTGGGAGCATCGGCAGGTGACACAGAGTTTTTCCAGAGAGTTAAAATGAAAGTCCCAGGGTGCCAAGATTCACCTGTTTCTTCCTCAGACAGACAAAATCTAAGCAGTTGAGTGTCTCTGTGTGGCTTTGGCAAATTACCTTAGCAGGACTTTATTTGTAGTTTCACAAATAATCTCGGGAAAGCTAGAAGGCACCAAACTCCAGTCCTACTGGAGTGCAGGACAGTCAGCTCGTCTGCCTACATTTTCTTTTGTCTTTTAGTTGTTTGTTTTAGACAGGGTCTCACTCTGTAGCCCAGGCTGGAGTGTAGTGCCATGATCATGGCTCACTGCAACGTCAACCTCCTTGGCTTACAAGATCCTCCCACCTCAGCCTCCCAAGTAACTGAGACTACAGGTGCCACCACACTGGACTAATTTTTTTATTTTTTATTTGTGGAGACAGAGTCTCATTTTGTTGCTCAGGCTGGTCTCGAACTCCTGGGCTGAAGGGATCCTCCCACCTCAGCCTCCCAAAGTGCTGGGATTACAGCCTCCCAAAGTGCTAGGCACACCTGTCCCCGGCTGCCTACCTTTCTGTCAAGGTGTCCCAGCCCAAGCCAGGGAAGAAATCTGGGAACGTGCAGGTGGCCCTGTGGGATTTGAAAAGGCAGTTGGGTCCAGGGAGCTCACTGACAGCATGGATGGAGCTACAGGCCCAGCTCCCTTCAGCCAACACGTTTGAGCTGAGGCAATGGGGTGCGCTCTTAGGAGGCCCCCACCACAGCTGAAACAGGAAAAACACAGCACCATGCCAGAAACTCCAAATTCCAAATGTCTCAGACATTTTTAAAAGATCTGTCTATTTTGTATTTATTTTTACATGTATCTACCTTTGCAGAAACTCATTTTGGTCCCCAGAGTAAGGAAACATTTCTAGTTTATTTAAACTTTTTAAATGTTAGGAAGCAAGACTGTGAATTCAAGCATGAAGTCCCTCAAGATACAATGTGTCCTGGCAGGCTCTCATGCTGATGGAAGCCTCTGACCTCTCCAGCTCCCAACCTCTTCCCCAATTGCCAAGGTCTGGTCTTAGTCCCTGCTGCCCTCAGGAAATGACCGCTTCTGTACTTGTGTCAGTAGAAGGGTTTGGGTCTATCAGGTCATAGATCAGAATTTTAGAACACTTCTAAGGGCCAAGTCATTCCCTGCCCTAGGCAGGATAGCATCTCTGCTTTTATTGTTTGTTTGCTTGTTTGTTTTTGAGACAAGGTCTCTGTCGCCCAGGGTGGAGTACAGTGGCAGGATCACCACAGCTTACTGCAGCCTCAACTTCCCAAGGCTCAGGTCATCCTCCTGCCTCAGCCCCCTGAGTAGCTGTAACTACAGGCGCACACCACTACATCTGGCTAACTTTTGTATTTTTTTTTTAATTTTTTTGTAAAGACAGGGTTTCATCATGTTGCCCAAGCTAGTCTTGAACTCCTGGGCCCAAGTGATCTGCCTGCCTTGGCCTCCCAAAGTGCTGGGATTACAGGGGTGAGCCACTGTGCCTGGCCCATCGTGTTTGTTTATTCTTCATAGGAAAAAATAGCCAAGTTTACAGCTGAAATGTCTTTGACATGCTTTGGATTCAGGAAAGAAAAAAAATAATGAAATGTATTTAGATTCAGTGAAATGCTGGGGAGGTGGCAATTTCTCTTTCTTTCTTCTTTATGGAGCACAGCTTGGCTCTAGAGTCAGACAAACCTGGGTTTAATCCTCATGATTTATGAGTTCTGTAACCTTAAACAAGTGGTTAATACTAACCTAAGAATTAGCTTCTTTAACTATCAATGGATTTGGGTAAGGAACAAGTGAAATGATGCATATCCAGCACTTGAGAGCTTTCTTGGCATGTAATAACTCACAGAGAATAACTGTTACTGCCAGGACCTCTCCTGCCCCTGAAGGATTGGAAGCCTCTGCAGCCACAGCAATCAGATATATAATTGTCCTCAGGGCAAAGCTTGCAAATATGGACTCAGGCTCACCTTTGGGGAGCCACAGTGACAATGGGCAGTGACAGTAGAAAAAGAGTTTGTAGCAGGGGAAGGTGTCCGGCAGGTCCTGCTCATTTTTGGCAGAGGCCTGAGAACTCTGCGCACAGTTGGTCTCAGCCTTCTGTTCCCCAGCCTTCTCTAAGGTAAAGTGAGAACATAGGTAGACCTGTGCCCTTCCCACTTCCGCACACCTATTTGGGGAGGTCTTAACGCTGGTTGGCTGCAGCCATCACTTCCTCTCTACATCCACACTGCCTTTGAGGTGCGCCCTACATCCTAACTTCTGTGTTCAGAGGAGGGCAAGTGCATGTGGGACATGGCTGCTTCTTTACCTCAGACCTTGGCCCTGGGCAGCTGGGGTCTGAAGAGCCCCCTGAGTCCCTGTGACTTGATACTGACTCCTGTGAGGCCGTAGGGATTTCTCAGCTTATTTGGTGAACTTTGTTGGAAATGAGTTGGGGTTTTGGCCTCATTTAGCTGCTGAGCTCTGTTCAGGAGGAAGGCAACTCATGCAGATGCAGAAAGGAGAAGAAAAACATGTTTCATCACGGGAAAGGTGTTACCACAGAGTGACCAAAGTTTCAGAAAGACTTGAGCCTGCACAGGCTCGGGAGCCCAGTGTGAGGAAGACACAGAGGCGGAGGGGCTGGGGCTGCAGACCCAGGGTAGACCTTCTCCCTGGGCTACTCCACCTGTGGGCAGCATAATTTCTTCCTTTTCAAAGTTCAGGGAGAGCATCCAGCCCTTCTATCCTCTCAGCCCCCACTATCTCCTCAGCTCTTCACAACCTTACTTCTGCCTCCTCTGCCCACTGTCCCAGCTCAGCCATGACCTCATCATGGTCTTCAGCTTCCCCTCCCCGCTAGCAGTTCTCTACACCGTCCACCTCCCTCCTTGAAGAGATGAGTCAGATGTGGCTGACTGCAGTGGTCTCACCTTTCTCCTGCCTCTCTGACACTTTCCCACAGTCCCCACCGGCTCCTTTTCCCAGGGATCCAGCTGTCTTAATTAGGGCCTCCCCAAAGTTCAGTCCCCATTTATTAAAGGCCATATCAGTTGTCTTCAGATTTCTGCTCTCGGGAGATAATATGGCCAGAAGCATGCCTTGAGAGTCACTTGTATAAAAGTGTCGGGGTGGTTGAGGTTACCATTCCATTTCCTGTGGCAGTCACGGGTATCGCCAGCCTCCCGGTCACTCTCCTTTGTCTCCATGTGAAATACTACGTTGTCTTTTGCATTTATCCACATCCATCCTCTCTTCCTGTGGCTGCCTTAGCATTGTTATTTCTTGCTTGAAATATTGCAATAGCTTCTTGTATGTTTCTTTGCTCTGCTAGAAACCACTTCTCTAGAATTCAGAATACCTCTCCCCCATCTTCCTCCCACCATTCTACCTCCCAATGGACAGAAGTGGAAGGAGAGAGCAAGAGAGAATCTGGAAAAGCAGTGGATGTAATAAAGAGATGTCCACAGCCGGGTGCTCACGCCAGTAATCCCAGCACTTTGGGAGGCCAAGGTGGGCAGGTCACCTGAGGTCAGGAGTTCGAGACCAGCCTGGCCAAGAGATGGTGAAACCCCGTCTCCACTAAAAATACAAAAATTAGCCCAGCGTGGTGGCAGGTGCCTGTAGTCCTAGCTACTTGGGAGGCTGAGGCAGGAGAATCGCCTGAACCTGGAAGGTGGAGGTTGCAGTGAGCTGAGATCACACCACTGCACTCCAGCCTGGGTGACAACAGCAAAACTCCATCAAAAAAAAAAAAAAAAAAGAGATGTCCACTTACTAAGCAGACTGTACTAAGCAGACAATCCAAACACGGAGACAGGGAAGTATGAGAAACTGTGTTTAGTGACAAATGACAATCAATTCTAAAGTAGAAAGTCCAGTGTTCTGTGTGAAAGGGGACTTCCACAGCATTTAATGACCCTGGACAGTGTTGTGAACTATATGGCTTTAGTAGTACTGCGCTGTGATGAACTATTCTGCAAAGCTTTTGCGTGCTAGGAATTCTAAGGATGAAATGGCTACAGAGCAAACTGCAGCTGAGAGCAAACTGCTTGGAGTTTGGACAGAGGTAGAATGGAGTGTCCACGGGCCAGCTGAGGAGGTGGTACCCAGCACTCTACAAATCCTTTTCTCAAGTCAGCCTGGAGTAGGAGGTGGGAATGTCAGGACAGAGGACCAACACCCCATGAAACAAACAAATGCTATGTTCATTTTTCTGTCATAAATTTCAGTCTCACAATAAACAAGCAAGTTGGGCATTGCTCTGTAATCACTTTGCAGATGAGGAAACTGAAGCTTTTGAGAATTGGAGGGACTTGTGAAAGTTCACTCGGGTAGCACAAAACACAGTCAGGATTTGAATCCAGGATTTCAGACCCCAGGCATGATGCTTCCTTGGTCTAAACACAGAATAAGAGGGGCACAGGCAGTTAAGTGCTTCCATGGAGCTCAGGGGCCTAATGGGGAAAAAAATCACCAAGGCACCTGCAGGCCCAGGCTCTGACCAGTGAAGACCCCCAGAATACCCAGGGGAAGTTGGTACTAGCCTCCCAAAACCACTCTCCTGAGTGACATTGAGAGCATCCTACGGAACGATAGCACTAGGACAGATGGTGTCAGCAGAGGGGACTCCAGACCACAGCAGAAGTGACCAAGCTTTAGCCTCCTTAGATGGCCCCAAGGATGGGAGGCTTCACACAGCCGTAACCTTCAAGAGCAATAGGAGGCAGTTGGTAGGTGGAGGTGGATGATAGGAGGGAGGAGGCCATGTATGAGTGCTTACAGAATTTGCAGGGTCTTCATGCAAAATGAAAACATGGGCCTCTTGTTCTGAATTATTAAGAATTTTACAATGGTGACAGCAAAGAAAGCAAGGGTGGCGACCTTCTAAGCATGGGCCCCTGTGTGACTGCACAGGTCACACACATGATTATGTATTGTATCTAGCTTAATTTCAGGCTGCCATCATAAATATGCTTATGGAGAAGGCGTGTTGAAAGGGAAAGGTGCTAGCCAGGACAAAGATTCTGACTTCTCTTTCTTCCCCAAATTCACTCAGAAGAGCTGAATTATAATGGCCACCAAGCAACACACTTTTCCATAGAAGAAAAATGAGGCTGCAAGACTCACAGTCAGCTAGAGGAAAATCACATTCAAACACAAATCCCTTAACTCCAAAGCTCTCTCTTTCCCGGTACCCTACCTATGACACCTTTGAACCTGTAAGAAATACAGACTTTAGGAGCTTCTGGTAGGGAAAGTGATAATTCTGTTCTAGGTCAGTGTTTCTTAAACTCCAGCCCTTTACTTACTACTTTCATAATTTTTAGCCATATTTTCAAACCACCAATGCTGAGATTTGCTCAATATTTTTCTCACACTGATTCATTTTTTTTTTTTTTTTTTTTTTAAGACAGAGTCTTGCTCTGTCGCCCAGGCTGGAGTGCAGTGGTGTGATCTTGGCTCACTGCAAGCTCCATCTCCCGGGTTCATGCCATTCTCCCGCCTCAGCCTCCCAAGTAGCTGAGACTACAGGTGCCCGCTACCACTCCCGGCTAATTTTTTTGGTATTTTCAGTAGAGACGGGATTTCACTGTGTTAGCCAGGATGGTCTTGATCTTCTGACCTCGTGATCCACCCCCCTCGGCCTCCCAAAGTGCTGGAATTACAGGTATGAGACATCGCGCCTGGCCTGATTCACCATTTTAAAACCTACCCTCATTATAAAAAATGCAAAAATGAAATTGTAGATTTGGTGTGCTAGCTATACTTTAAAAAAAAAAAAAAGCACATTAGAATAAATAAACACTCTGACTCAGATATTCTACTTCTACAAGTTTATCCTATAGATATGTTCACAGACGTGTGAAATGATGTATATACAAGAACATTCATCACAATGTGATGATAGCATACAATTGGAGACTCTGTATTGGAACTGGAAAATGGGGCACTTATTATACGACAGAAAATTACACAGCCATAAACAAAGAATGAGGAAGCTTTCTATGTACTGATAAGAGACTATTGTTAAAGAGTGAGCTGCAGAATCGTGTATCTAATGATATGTGTGTAGAAGAGGAGGGGACAGAGGGTCTACATTTGCATGTGTTTAAATCTTCTCTGAGGGAAGAATGCCAAGAAACTAATAAAAGTGGTTTCTGATGGGCAGGAAGAGTTTGACACTGAGAGGAGGAAAATCTTTCATATTTGTTAATTTTTGAACCATGTGAATATATTATTTTTCCAAAAAAATTAAGGAACTAAAATAAAACAATAAATATTTTGATTAAAATATATGCCCATGTAGTGCCTAAAATGATCTCTCAAGCTATTGATGGTATATATCCCTGCGTGGGGAACCACAGCTCTGATGTGGTCAATGGGATGATGGCTTTCGTGTGTGCTGTCACCTCTGTCAAGTAGGTGAAAGTCCTGGACAAGATAGGCCCAGCCCTAGTGCTGTGAAAGAAGTGAAGGAACCCATCATTCTGGGGAGCTCTTCTCTCAGATGATCTGCTGATGAAGGCCATGTTGCTGACTGTCCTGAAACCCAGAAAAGAGTCCAAGTCCAAGCCCCAGAGTGAAGAGCCTGTGTCTCTTGGTGGAGAATGTGCAAGCCATGTCTGCGTTGGTAGTCGAACTGTGACCAGATGGAAAAAAAGACTGAAATAAAGACTTTCTAGACAATGTCTTCTAATCTAAGCCAAGAGTTCTGGGGAAATGGATGTGAACACCAGTCAGTTCAGAATGACAGCCCCGGATGACAGATAATGGTTGCTATGAACAGAAGAGGATCTTTGAGAGCTTGTTTCGAATTGGGGAATTGGTGCCAGTTTCCTGCTCTGGCCAATAGAGAGATTACCCAGGTCTCTGGGTAGGGCGGGTTATTGAGTCAAGAACCATCTGACACAAGAGTTGGGTGCACTTCTGTTAATGCAGCCTAAGATTGCATTAGCTGTTTTGGCAACCACATGATTCTGTTGACTCATACTGAGCCTGCAGTCAATCCAAATGGCTAGACCTCCTTCTGATGGACTGCTTTTAAGAATTGTCAAGAATTGTCATCTTCCAATGTTTGGGCAGTTGGGTTTTTAAACTTAGAAGCAGATCTTTACATTTGTCTTTATCAAACTCCATTTGGAGCTTTTGTGAATCAATGTGAGTCAAGAAATATTTTAATTCTGATGTACATGTTGATACTCTCTCCCCAAACTTTGAGCTATTTGTGAATCTGATCCAAGGTGTTTATAGAAAGGTTAAAAGCACAAGGTGACATTAATATGTTAAGAAGATTCGGTGGACATAATATTTAGCCAAGTAAATTGTCTAAGGAATATCTTGGCCAAATATCTTACTGATATTGGTAGATGGCACCGTCCCAGTTCACCTATCTGGAAAATCCTCTCAAAAAAAGAAAAAGAGGGCAGGGTACAGTGCCTCACACCTGTAATTCCTACCATTTTGGGAGGCTGCGGTAGGCAGATCACCTGAGATCAGGAGTTTGAGACCAGTCTGGCCAACACGGAGAAACCCTTTATCTACTAAAAATACAAAAATTAGCCGGGTGTGGTGGTGCTCGCCTGTAATCCCAGCTACTTGGGAGGCTGAGGCAGAAGAATTGCTTGAACCCGGGAGGTGGAGGATGCAGTGAGCCGAGGTAGTGCCACTGCATTCCAGCCTGGGTGACAGAGCAAGACTCCATCTCAAAAAAAAAAAGAAGAAAAAACAAAAAGAGGTTCTGTTTTGTTCTGTTTTGCTTTGTTTTTAGAGACAAGGTCTCTGTCCACAGGCTGGAGTACAGTGGTGCAATCATAGTTCACTGCAGCCTCAAACTCCTGGGCTCAAGCAATCCTCCTGCCTCAACGTCCTGATTAGATAGGACTACAGGTGCTCACCATGACACCCAGCTATTTTTTTTTTTTCTAGTAGAGACAGGATCTTGCTACGTTGTCCAGGGTGGTATCAAACTCCTGACTTCAAGCAAATCCTCCTACCTCAGTCTCCTAAAGTGCTGGGATTACAAGCATGAGCCACTGTACCTGGTCAGGAGTTTGTTTTGACCTGACTTATTTTGAGTGAACTCATGCTAGTTCCTAAAGGTAATAGCTTCCTTTTGGTTTGTAAGTGCCTTTGTTTAATAATCTATATTTTATAATTATTTCCAGGGCTCAGCCCATAAGTCTTTGTTACCATTTCTAGAATTCACAGCTTTTAGAAAACTATACTCATACTTGTCCATACATCCTGGCTTCCTGAGTCTCAATACTGATAAGATTTTAGGGATCACACTTGCAAATTCTATCGATTCCTGGTATTTAACGAGTCTACATTTGATAAAATGAATTTCTTTAAAGCAGCTAGCAACTTTCTCACCATCCTTTGTCTAGATCTTCAATTCTCTGTATAGCTGGAAGCAAAATAGGAGCTGAGCAGTTCTGCTTTCACTCTGACATCTGTGAAACTGACGCCATCTCCACCAAGCCATGACTCTCCCTCTCCCTGTTCTTCTTCCTCTGAGACTAAAAAGACCTTTGTGCTGTCCTTAGTAATTTTTTTTTTTTTTTTGCAGCCTCAGCTCACTCTGGGCTTTGTCTTTCCTTATACTCAGCCTTTGATCTCTGCCAAGCATTTGGATTTCTCCTTGGTCAGAAGCCATGCCTTCCATCATCTGTGCATGTCTGGCCTCCTCAGAGCGTTCTCTGGGGAGTCTCATTGTCTCTTCGTTTCCTTCATCTCTGGATTCCTGAGTAACACATGGTTATGTTTGTTTGTGAGAATCTCCTATCTCTCTTCAGCAATTGATTATTTTACAGTCTTGGGCCAGGGGCTCACATCTATTTCTCACTTTGTATTAGTCAAGTCTATTTTTCGGCATGCAACAAAACTAACTAGAGCAAACTTAAGCAAACACTGAAATTTATTGCAAGGGTCTAAGCTTGGGGCAGGAATTTGGACGGGGCTCAGGAAAGGCTGGAACTGGAGACTGGAAAGTTTCTCTGTCTCCTGTCTCTGCTCCTTGCTGGGCATCTCTTCCATTCTCTCTGAGTAGTCTGGCTTCCTCTGCTTTCCAGGGCCTCAGGGCACAGCACGGTAGAACCACAGCTCCTGAGTTTATACATCTCTCAGTCCTAAATCCTGATTTACAGGAGACATAACCTAATGAAGCCAGCTTGTCAGACGCCCACCAGGGTCCAACCAGCCAGGACTCAGGCAGTACAAATGTGGCCACGGGGCCTACCAGCCTTCTATGGATTACACAGGCAGTTCCCAGAGAAGAGAGATGCACATACCCTAACAGATGTCCACTCTTCACTTATTTATTCATTCAGTGATTCAGCAAATAGTTATTGTATGTCCAGACACTGTCGTTAGGGACACTGCAGGGAAAGCAAAAGGGAATCTTTAAAAATGTTGTTTTGAGGAAAATCTAATCTTGCATGTTCTCACTTATAAGTGGTAGCTAGACATTGAGTATACATGGACACAAAGATGGGAACAATAGACAATGGGGACTCTAAAAGTGGGAAAGGAAAGGGGTGGGCAAGAGTTGAAAAACCACCTATCAGGTACTATGTTCACTATTTGGGTGATAGGATCAATAGAAGTCCAAACCTCAGCATCAGGCAATATACCATGTAACAAACCTACACATGTACCTCCTGAATCTAAAATTTTTTTTAAAATTCTGTTCTGCTAAATAGGGGGTACATTTCTAACTCTTCTGTGCCCCCTCTGCTTTTTTGTAAAAGAATGACATGATCAGTTTCTACTCCTTCAACATCAGTAACTGTCTTGTTAGAGCATCATTTCCCCTTAGATACTCACTGGCTTGGGAAACACACACAAAAACTATCCTGAGACAGGAATCTTCCTAAAGAAAAAGACCCATGGAGTTTTGAACACATGTAAGAGAGATCCCTGGCTCTATGACTAGATTGCATTTAGTGAATGGGTACTCTAGAAGAAAAATGCGGGACTGAAAAGGCCAATTGCATCCAAAAAGGGACAGTTACTAAGATATGCAGGACTAAAATCATGCCACATAAGCCATATTTCTTTTTTACTTTTTAGATCAGCACATATTTATTAAGACTTTGATATAAGATGTTAGGTGCCAGTTCTGTGGGAAAAGTAAAGAAACAGAAAGCCTGTTCCCTGCCCTCAAAGAACTTATTTATAGCTAGCTGGATAGATAAGGTAGAAACAAAGAACTTATTTATAGCTAGTTGGATAGATAAGGTAGAAAATAGATAATGTAATAGAGTGCTTATGTTTTGGGGTTTGATCATAAAATGCTTTAGGAATTCAGAGAAAAAAATTGCTAAGACTAACGTACATCAGGGAAGACTTTATGTAGGAGGTGAATCTAAGCTGAGCTTTTACAGACGGACAGGATTTGAATCTGCAGGGAAATGTCAAAGGGCAATTTTTTTTTTAGACAAAGTCTCATTCTGTCACCCAGGCTGGAATGCAGTGGTGCGGTCTTGGTTTACTGCAACGTCTGCCTCCTAGGTTCAACAGAGTCTCCTACCTCAGCCTTCTGAGTAGCTGGAATTAGGGGTGTGTGCCACCATGCCTGGCTAATTTTTGCATTTTTAGTAGAGAGGGGCTTTCACCATGTTGGTCAGGCTGGTCTCGAACTCCTGACCTCGTGATCCACCCACCTCGTCTTCCCAAAGTGCTGGGATTACAGGCGTGAGCCACCGCGCCTGGCCCAAAGGACAATTATAGTGAGGATCCAGTGTATTTACTTGCTTCACTCAGGATTCAGATCTTTAATCCCTATGCATTCATTCATTTATTCATCAGACTTTTATTGAGTGACCACCTATGCAGGTACTAGACATTGTGTGTGTAAAGGGTACAAAGATGAAAAAGAGTGCTTAATATGAGGTGCCTTTAAATGAACAGGCATTATACATGCCCTCATTTTCATCTAGGATGCTAGGACAGATATATTTAGCCAAGCAAATTAAGTAATCACACTGACTTTAAAAGCACCTTCCATGGTATCGCTATTTAACACATATGTTAAAAATCCACCACATGATGGGCACAAAAGATACAGTGGAAAAATCAGACACAGGTCTTGTATTTTTGGGGCTTACAGTTTAGTTGAGAGACAGTCACTTAAACAAGTAATTACAACCACATGTGCTTGAACACACATTAGGAGAGGTAGAGAGAAACTTCCTTGAGTACACATGGGAGGAATAATTAATCTCACTGGTAAGTCAGGGAAGAAGACTGGAGCTGCTGAGGTGTGGCAGGTGGAATTCTAAGATGACCCCTGATGATCTCTGCCTTTGTGTAATCCCCTAGCCTTGAGTGGGAGAGACCTGTAACTTGCTTTTAATCAATGGAACATGGCAAAGGTGAAAGGATTTTTGCAGAGATGATTAACATCCCTAAGCAGCTGGCTTTAAGTTAATCAAAAGGGAGAATATTCTGGGTGGGCCTGGACTAATCAGGTGACTCCTTTAAAAGAAGGTCTAGAGGTGAGAAACTTAATGAAGCAGAGATTCTCTCTGCCTCCATTGCTGGCCTTGAAGAAGCAAGCTTTCATGAATTCTATAGCTACAGATGAATTCCACCAACAAACCAAGGGAGCTTGGAAGCAGATGCTTCCTCTGTCAAGTCTCCAGATGAGAATGCAACATAGATAACACCTCAATCTCAGCTTTGTGAGACCCTGAGCACAGGGCCCAACTAAGCCGTGCCCAGACTCCTGACCCGTGAAAACTGTGACATAGTACATGTGTGTTATTTTAAGCCATTAAGTTTGTGGTAATTTGTCATGCAGCAATGGAAAACCAACCCAGTGATAGATTAGACAGGACTAACTTGCCTTCCTGGAGAAAGAAGATTTTGAGCCCTGAGGCTTTCAATAGCATTGCTGAACAACAAGACCCCTGTTGACTTTTCTGTATCCTTCATGTGAGATACAGGCCAAGTTTATATCTAATAAATGAGGTCTCCTGCTTGCTTTCTTTAGGGTTTCCTGTCTTGTACTCAATGAAACTATCTACTCAATGTTAGAGTTGAGGACAAAAAGTGCATTATTTTCCCTACTAGTCTAAATGTACCTCCCTTTATGCAACTAACATGATACTGACAAACTTTACAAAACTATATTTTTCCAAGTAGGATTCAATTTTCTCATTTTTCAGTTTATTTAATCAGTTAACCAACGATTACAGAGCAGCTGCTATGTGCTAAACATGGTGAAAGACTGAAGGACAGTGAAGAGTTGGCTCTACCCTTTGAGGAGCTTAAGAAAGAAGCCTCAAGTAACAGAAAAAGTTAAAGAGCAATAGAACACTAAACTCTAAATGCAGGAATGAAAAAGTATTTCCTGAGTGCCCAGGAATAATGAGTTTTATTTTGATTTTACAGGGTTCTTCCTCAGAAAAAAACGGAGGGTCTTGGGTTTGTTTTTGGATTCCAGCTGAATAAATACATGCAACAGTAGTTTGTAATTCGTTAACCAATCATATGCAAATCCTGCTTATTCAGAATTTTAGAATAATTTTGAAAACATCGAGATGAAACTGAGTTACCCAACCAATGCCTCAACAAGTTTTATTTAACAAGTAATGTATATTGAACACCTGCTATATGCCAAGCCCTGGACCAGATACTGAGAATCCGGTGGTGTGTGTGTCAGAACATTTTAAACCATAACTAATAGAAAACTTGATACGAATAACTTAAACAATAAACAAACTTATTATCTAACCAAACAAGGAATTCCAAGGTAGATCAGTGTCAGACTTGTAGAAAAATGTTATTTTTGTCTTTTAAGATATGGAGTCTTGCTCTGTCACCCAGGCTGGAATGCAGGGGCATGATCATCGCTCACTGCAGCCTTTGAAGTCCTGAACTCAAACAATCCTCCAACCTTAGCCTCCTGAGAAGCTGGGGCTACAGGCAAGTGCCACCATGCCTGGCTAATTTTTAGTTTTCTTCCGTGGAGCTGGGGTTTGGCTTTATTGCCCAGGCTGGTCTCAAACTCCTGACCTCAAGGGATCTTCCCACCTCAGTTTCCCAAAGTGTTGGGATTACAGATGTGAGCCACTGTGCCCAGCCAGATTTGCAGAAAACAGATAATGCAACACATCTCATCAACATAATTAAGCATCTGAGCTCTTTGTATTTTTCCATTCTCTTTTCTTTCAGACAATGGCTTGTTCTTAGCTGTCTCCCCTCATGGTTATAAGACAGCTGCCATGTTCCAGACACATCTCACAATGCTGTCTAGTAAAGAAACAAGTGCTGTTTCTTCTCATGTGTTTTATTTTTCATCATTGGGGAAGAATCTTTCCCAGAAATTCTCAGCAGACTTTCCATCCTGAAGCACATGGCTTCAGGAAACTGGAGGGTTCAACAGAACTGGGGTTCTACCAAACAGAGGAAGGCGAATGAATGGTGGCTGAACAGACCAGCTACTAACAGCACCAGGTAATGATTAAATAGACTGCCCCTGCATTGAGGGACAGAAACAATGTCACAGATGACATACAATTACAAACTGTAACAGATACGTGATCAGAGGAATCCTGCACATAGCAAGGTCATGGATCCAGAAGGGCCAGGCACTCTGAGGAAGTGAAAGATGAGTAGGAACTAGCCAGGCAGGCTTGGGGGAAGAACGTTACACGGGCACAGGAAGAGGCTGGCTCGTATGAAACCATGAAAGGAGGCCTGTGTAGCTGGACCTCTTGGGAGGGGAGGAGGGGAAATGGCATGGAATGGGCACGGGGCAGCAGGCAGCAGGCTTCCTGCACCATGGGAAGGAGTTTGGGTTATATCCCGACTGCAGTGCAAAGCCATGGAAGGTTTAAAAACAGGGGGCATGAAGTGATCTGACTTGTGTTTTTAAAAGCTCAATCTGGATAGAGAGGCAAAGAATGTTAGGAGACTATCATGTTCACCTGGGAGTTGACAGTGGCTTGGCCTGGGTGGTGACAGAGACGGGGAGGGAAAGTGGATGGAGTGGAGCATGACTGGCTTTGCTAGTGCCCTGGGGGATACAAACATGGGTTAGGCCAGGACTTCCTCCCGAGGCACACCGACTATTTGAGGTGTTAAGACTTACATGCACATACATTGGTGAAGAGTGATTAAGGGCCACGTGGGAGGTGTGGAGAAGGAGATGCAGGAGTTCGGAAGGTGAGATCATGGGTTTGAGTGCTTTCAGGCAGGACTGATTTCAGGGCAGTGTGTTAAGGAGGGTGATATTTTAGCAGGCTTTCGAAGGCTATGAAAGGTGGGTCTGAAGGCGCAGACATGGGAGAGGTCAGCCTGTAAAGAGGAACTAGCACGAGTCGAGGCACGGATGCAGGAAATGAAGGCAATGAAGGCATAGCGGGAGAAGAGTAAGCAGCAGAGTTTGTATGGGATTGTGAAGGAACGTTCTGGGGATAAGGCTAGAAAAGTCTTGGCAGTCAGATTAAGGAGAGTCCTGAGTGTCAGGGTAGGATAATAGGAGGGCAAAAACATATTTAAAAAATAAAGTCTAATTTAGCTACAAATCCATTTGGTTTTCTCAGAAATAATGAATGTGCTGTTCAAGTCCTGATTATCTATTCACTAGATGGAATAACAATACCTCTTTCTACCATCACTGCTACCTGCAGGTCATTTACCAATGATTTCTAATTTCTTTTAGAATGCATCCCTTCATCATGTATTGAGTATCAGTGCTAGAGATCCTAGAATGAAAAGCCACGGTCCCAACTTCCAAAGGGCCCAAGAATTGAGCCAATGAAGAGATAAATTGCAATAAGTATGATGGAAGTGTTTGGGTAGAGGTGGTACAAAGGAGGGGAAAATTCTCCTATTACCTGGAGTTGGGGGCTAGATTTAGCAGAGTTGACGACATTTAAACTGGGCTTTGAAAGATGAGTAGGAGTTTGCCAGGCAAAGAAGTAAGCTGGGAAGTCCTTGTAAACACAGGAAAGCAATCTGTGCAAAGACACACGTGTCTTCTTAATTCTCACACCTTCAATCCTACAAGCACTGTGGAGTATACATTTTTTTTTTCTTTTTTTGAGACGGAGTCTCGCTCTGTCTCCCAGGCTGGAGTGCAGTGGCCGAATCTCGGCTCACTGCAAACTCCGCCTCCCGGGTTCACGCCATTCTCCGGCCTCAGCCTCCCGAGTAGCTGGGACTACAGGCGCCCGCCGCCTCGCCCGGCTGGTTTTTTGTATTTTTTAGTAGAGACGGGGTTTCACTGTGTTAGCCAGGATGGTCTCAATTTCCTGACCTCGTGATCCACCCGTCTCGGCCTCCCAAAGTGCTGGGATTACAGGCTTGAGCCACCGCGCCCGACTGGAGTATACATTTTTAAGTTTTATTTTCAGACTTTTAGGGGAAGCTTGGTGACAATAAGTGAGTTCTTTCAATTGCTACAAAACAAGAGTTTGCATCTAAGTATTTGACCCCCATAAACATGCATTTTTCCTAAAAAGAAGCCAGGATTTTAGTAAGCCAAATCAGCTGTACCCTTTACCCCCAGTCATTCCTCTGGGAGGTTTTACTGATTTTTACTTTCCCAGGAAAGCAAGGAAGGAATTCTTAAATTTGTTTTTTCAGAGACTTTAATAAATTCATTAGTCATCAATGCAGGACCTTCATCTCTTCAATTTTTCACTGGAAGATGGGAGAAGTCATAATTCACTGTCATATCTGGCTCCCAGTTTTGACATTTGCAGGAAATTGGTCCCCTCTGAACTTCCTGAATGCTCATAAAAGTTATTTCCAGCGGGCACGGTGGCTCATGCCTGTAATCGCAGCACTTTGCGGGGAGGCCAAGGTGGCCAAATCACCTGAGGTCAGGAGTTTGAGACCAGCCTGGCCGACATGGTGAAACCTCATCTCTACTAAAAACACAAAAATTAGGCAGGCATGGTGGCAGGCTTCTGTAATCCCAGCTACTCATGAGGCTGAGGCAAGAGAATTGCTTGAACCCAGGAGGCAGAGGTTGCAGTGAGCTGAGATCGTGCCACTGCACTCCAGCCTGGGCAACAAGAGTGAAACTCTGTCTCTAAATAAAAAAAAGTTATTTCGGGCCCGGATCAGATGAACATCCAAAGACTATCCTGTCTCAAAAATGTGTTAATGATCATTTCAGCTCAAGTTAAACACTAACATATTAATACAGCCTATGGGATTACAAAAAAGTGAGCAAGGAATTCATTCAAGACTGGAAAGAATTATCCTCTCATCCAGCACTCCCATTTCACAAAGGTGTGGAAGTCAAGGCCCAGCGACACAGGATTTTTTCCCCATCACTTTGTAAGCCAGGGACCTCTGGCTGGTGACACCCTGCCCATGCCTCAGTGGCCACGCTACCTGCTGCAGGAGATGGCCTGCCCACTCAGCCTGGGTGGGGAGTTTTATTGAGTGATAAAAGCAGCTTTCAGTGGAGAGGGCATGCAGGGGTGGTTCCCCTACCCAAAGGCAGGAAAGTCCCCCCAGTGCAGGTGAGTCTGAGGCTTTTATGGGCTCAGAATAGGGGAGGGGCAGGTCGTAGGTAGTGCTGGAAAAGGCAACATTCAATTGGTTAAAAGGCATTAGTCAGAAAGAATTAATTGGGAAAGAGCAGACACACAGGAACAGAAGTTCTCACTCTAGGTCATGGGTTTCATTTGGGACCAGCAGCCTAGTGTTTCAGCCTTCAGGCTGTTTTTGGCTTGAAGGTGGGGTTTCAGCAGGGGCCTGCCCCTATCTGCCTAGGCATTTGGCTGCCTCCTGTCACTATCACCAGGGGCGTCAGGGGGGTTCCTCCGCCTGTCAAGGTTGCCCTGGCTCTAGAAGCAGAGGTGGCCAGAAGCTACCACAGAACAGGAGTGGGAGAGAGAGGAGGAGCTGGGTGACAGAGCAGAAGCATTTTGGGGAACTGATCCTTCAGGCAGCATCTGATGTACTTCCTCTCTCCTCCACACTCCACCCCCCACTCGCCCTCTCTCTCTGCTTCTTTCCTTTTCTCTCTCTTGGTAGCGTTATGAGTCAGTTGTCAAAAGGTGGGGACATTTCCTGATGCATTTGCAACACTGAGAAGTTATCTTAAGGGAGGCTGGGCCCCATTCTGCTCATCTGGCCCGGAAAGTGAACACCTTGGGGGCCACTAAGGCAGCCCTGCTGGGGGAGACGCCCCACCCTGTCTTCTCCCTGTCTCCTGGCAGCTCTCTTGGCCTCCTGGTTTCTACCTGATCATGTCCCTGGCGGAGGCCATCAGCCTCTGGAATGAAGGGGTGCTGGCAGCTGACAAGAAGGACTGGAAGGGAGCCCTGGACGCCTTCAGTGCCGTCCAGGACCCCCACTCCCGGATTTGCTTCAACATTGGCTGCATGCACACTATCCTGAAAAACATGACTGAAGCAGAGAAGGTGAGTGGAGGTGCCTCTTTCCGGGCCTCCTCTGTGCATTTGTTATTATGATTCTCAACCCCATTGCATTTCAGAAATCTAACCTCTGGGGAGATTGAAAAGAACAAAAGTTGCCCAAGCTCCACCCCTAGACAGCCTGATTTAACTGCTCTGGGAGGGGCCCCAGGCAGCCAGTTTTAAAAGCTTTCCAGGTGGTTCTGAGGGGCAGCCAGGGTTGCGTCTTTCTCCATCTTCTAAATTAAAATCATTCTACAAGTGTCTTTAACACCTTTGTGAAGGCTGCCCTAGTCGTACTTTCTTCTACACAGAACTCCTTCTGGGCACAGAATCTCTATCTATCCCAGCACTTTACACCTGATTATTGATTCTAAGGCACCTGTTTTTGCTTTCCAAGACTTTCATGTGTGTTGACTTTGCCTGTTCAAGAGATTTAAGGGAGGCATTTACAAAATATAGCTTTTACCCCAAGTGACAATTCTGATCAATTATAAAGGAGACTCTTTTAAGGATGCCGAGGCTGGCAAGAGGAAATTGTACTGTGATTGATTAGTGATATCTGCTGGGGGCATGGTGTGGGATGTCTCGCATCTTTTTTGTTACGTTTTCTCACTCAAATACCGTAGTATGGAGGTAAGCATTCTCAACAATTATTTTTTGGATTGGTCGTGGTAAGGTGGGAAGGGTGTGGATCAAATCCTAGCCTCTGCCTTTCTCTGGACTTTCAGTTTTTAACAAGCTATGTAGTCTATGTAGACATCTGGCTTTCGGCTTCCTGAGTTTCTAAATATCATGAAAATTAAGTGAGATGCCAAACTATTAATGTCCTGTGGAACTTCACACCACTGTATAAGAGTTAGTTATTATTTTTACCATTTACTGCCAGTCTTTGCAAAGTGTGGATGTGTGGACAAATGGCTGACTCCCCAGGTCCCTTAAAGAACCAGTGCCTTCCACACTCCAACAGCAGGTAAACAAGCCTCAGCCACACCCTCCTGACAGGAAGACAGAGAAGTGACTGAAATGTTCTCACATAGCTTGACAAGTCAATCTCAGGCTCCAAAGCAGAGCATGCCAGGACTCCCCGCCTCTGGCTGGAGGGAGGACAGTGGCCCCACCTCCTCTCAGGGGCCTGCTGAGGGGCTGAGTGAACAGCACCACACATTCTGAGGGCTGATGGACACAAAATGTACATTGTCTGGGGGAAGAGATTGGCAGCTAGTCTGGGCACAGCTATGCCAGCAGGGACTGTAGCCTCCTGCCTTGGCCTGGATATGGGATCCTTGGCAAGGTTGCGTGGGCCACCACTCACCTCTCAGCTCCCAGGCGTTCACTCCCACATGTCTCTGTTTCTCCTGGCATTCCTCTGCCTCTAGCCTTCTCATTCCCTCTGCCTTTCTTTGTTTTCCTGCTTGAGCCCTTCCTACTAGCATTTATATGCATTCTTATTTGTTATCATTTCAATTGCATACTACTCATGTAATGTTTGTATAGTAAACAAATATAACAATGTATATAATACACTAATTATTGTCATTTGCAATAAATTTTATTATTTAAGCTGAATGTTCAGTACATTCACAGGAATAGAAGAAATGCAACAAAGGTTAGAATTTCATTATTACATTAGATATCATTTTTTCTTTCCTTCTTTCTTCTTTTTTTTTTTTTTTTGAGATGGATCTCACTCTGTCACCCAGGCTGGAGTGCAGTGGTGCGATCTCAGCTCACTGCAACCTCCGCCTCCCTGGTTCAGGCGATTCTCCTGCCTCAGCCTCGCAAGTAGCTGGGATTACAGGCATGCACCACCAAGCCCGGCTAATGATGTTTCATTTTTCAAAGAAGCTTCTCCTATTTCCCTATCTTTTTTATCTTCCATGGAGCAATAAATAGTTATTACTACTCTCCTGGACAAGGTGCTCCGTTGTGTTGCACAGGAATTGTATCTTTATGTTTCACATCATTATCACCTCTAAAAACTCTACCTTCACTTCACAACACAGTCTCGCTGCATTGTTTCACAGTAAAATTGTACTCTACTCAAACTAGGAGAACTCAAAGAAATTAGAGCAAACAGCAGTTAAATTCGTATGAATGAAAGACAGAAGACCAAAAATTTTAAAGTACTGATTTAGTAACAGTGTCTACTGGCTCAAAACTTCTATCTAATCATATTATTAAAACAGCAATAATAGAAATGAAAGTTACACTAATGAAAAAGGAACTCGGGAATGAGGTCATTAAATATAACTCACTATATTTTAAATATAGATATTATGTATTTTTTATTAGTATCAGGTAAACGTCTAAACTATCTATTCGGAATTCTACTCTCAGAGAAGGTCAGAGACAGTTACAAAGAAGGTGCTTCATATTATCAAGTCCATTTTTAAAATGATGAGCTCCTTTGGGAAAATGCTTTAGTCCTTTTTAATCTAAGATTTCTGTTGGAGATAATCCCTTAGTGTCTGCACCCTTATAGTCTACTTTGTCTTTATTTGTATCATTGGATTTCTTTTTTTTTAGAGACAGGGTGCCTCATTTTGCCGCCCAGGCTGGAGTGCAGTGGTGCTGTCACAGCTCATGGCAGTCTCCGCCTCCTGGGCTCAAGCGATCGACCCACCTCAGTCCCCCAAGTTGCTGGGACCACAGGCATGTGCCACCACACCTGACTAATTTTTAAATTTTTCATAGAGATGGGGTCTCACTATTTTGCCCAGGTTGGTCTTGAACTCCTGGGCTCAAGTGATCCACCTGCCTTGGCTTCCCAAAGTTCTGGGATTACAGGTGTGAGCAACTGCACCGGGCCATTATTGGATTCTTGTGTAGCTTTTCTAGGCCATATATGACTAACAAAAGCGGAAATCAGATGGAATATGTATGGCTCCAGGAATGTTTTGTAGATCCACAGCAGAACTGAAATGACGATGCAAGGGATGCACACCACTGTCCCAGACTCGAGCTCCTAAATAAATGTGAGAGTGAAGCGGAATGCACCGTGAGAGCACAGGGTGGGCCTCGAGGTGCCGAGGAGGGCAGACAGGAGAGCCGGGCACCGCAGGGGGCTAGGGTTCTGTGAGCCGTGGCTCATCTCACACCTCCTCGCTGCCTTGCATCATGGCCATGTCTGGACCCTTCTCTCCTCAGGCCTTTACCAAAAGCATTAACCGAGACAAGCATTTGGCAGTGGCTTACTTCCAACGAGGGATGCTCTACTACCAAACAGAGAAGTAAGTGGTTCCAGGTTGCACCAACTGGAGAATTTCAAAGAGAAACCTAAGGGATCTCAGTGTTGCTGACTTGGTGTTTGAGAAGTACCTTCCCAGCCTCTGTTGGGAAATGTGACTGGCCCTTCTGGGGACAGTTATGCAATAAAGCAGCAGGTGAGGCAGAAGTTCTCACTGGGGAGGGAAGGCAGGTCTGCCGCCAGATTATAAACCAGCTGTGTCACAGGCACAATGAGTCTAGGTAACCACCACGGGCCTGATACTCAGCTGGTGTGGCACCCCACCAGTGTCCCTGATGGGGTCACCCATGGAGGTCTCCTATGAGGTACTGAGCTGTCACAGAATGGGGATGACCATGAAACTGCATAAAACCTGGCTTCATCCCAGCAAAATGCATTTTCAAAACCTGGTTTAATCCATTTGAGGAGATATAATTCAGCTGCAAAAACAATAATACAAATTAACATTATAAGAACAAATTAATACAGGTAAGTAAGTAGCATATGTACTTATACAGAAGAAGTCTGCAGTAGATGTTAATTTTTTTTTTCTTTTTTTTCCCTAGACGGAGTTTCACTCTTGTTGCCCAGGCTGGAGTGCAAGGGTGCGATCTCAGCTCACTGCAACCTCCGCCTCCCGGGCTCAAGTGATTCTCCTGCCTCAGCCTCCCGAGTAGCTGGTACTACAGGCATGTGCTACCATGCCCAGCTAATTTTGTATTTTTAATAGAGATGGGGTTTCTCCATGTTGGTCAGGCTGGTCTCGAACTCCCGACCTCAGGTGATCTGCCCACCTCAGCCTCCCAAAGTGCTGGGATTACAGGCGTGAGCCACCATGCCCGACCACATGTTAAATTTAAAAACAGATTTCAAAACAGTGTGTATACTATAGTCCCATTTCTGTATCACAGAATAAAGTCTGGAAGGCCATAGACCAAAATGTTATCAATAATTCTCTCTGGATAGTGGGATTATAGGAAAATCCATTTTCTTCTATCACCCTATCTGTATTTTTAGCTTTGTTTATAGTCAACATGGAATAATTAGTACAAATATTAATAAATTCAAAATGAAAGTTAATCTCAATTCCTCCTCCCTCTCATCCTGCACGAATATCTCATAACAAATAACAAAGGAAAAAAATTCTAAGTGATAATTTCAAATGTTTGGGGGAATGGGAAACTGACCCTTTGTAGAAATTGTTCCACCAGTGTGCATAAGTTCTAGGGAAGAGGAATTTGGCTCAGGCTAATGAAGAACTTTTTTTTTTTTTTTTTTTTTGAGACGGAGTTTCGCCCTGTCGCCCAGGCTGGAGTGTAGTGGTGCGATCTTGGCTCACTGCAACCTCTGCCTTCCGGGTTCAAACAATTCTCCTATCTCAGCTCCCCGAGTGGCTGGGATTATAGGCGCCCACCACTACGTCCTGCTAATGTTTGTATTTTCAGTAGAGACGGGATTTCACCGTGTTGGCCAGGCTGATCTCGAACTCCTGACCTTGTGATCCACCCACCTCGGCCTCCCAAAGTACTGGAATTACAGGCGTGAGTCACCGAGCCTGGCCTAATAAAGAACTTTCTGACAGTGAAAATGGTCTGTGCATGGTGTGAGTGGGGTGAGGGTGAGGCCAGGCATGGATGGAGCAGCAGGGAGATTGTAGATGATGTCCAGACATCAGACAGAGGGCTGGGCTCTGATTCTCTTCCACCCTGAAAGGCTTTGATCCTATGGTTTGGTCAGAAACAGCCTGTAAAACCTGTGTATGCAACTGTTGCTAAGGGCAACCACAAGATGCTCAAGGGACTTTAAAGATGTAGATGCAGTTAGTTACCTGAAGAAGTGAAAGTAGAAGTGAAGTCTTTTCTAAAAGAAAAACCAGACACAATGGCAATCTGGGGAGAAAGAGAGCCTGGGATTGAGGGAAGATATCCAGGCATTTAGCTTTTTCTTCCCCCCATATTTAATGTGACATATTTATTATGACTTTGTAAACTTTTTTTAATTTTACTTTTTTTTATTTTAATGTTTGTGGGTACGCAGTAGGTGTATATATTTGTGGGACACATGAGATATTTTGGTACAGCAGGTGTTTATCTTGACTGACATTTTGCCTCCGTCTAACTGCCTGTCCCCTCTCTTAACATCCTTCTCTTTCTCACTCCCCGCTACCCCATCTCCAGACTATAGAACATGCAGGGAGGCCTAACAACAAATCGTTCAGCCGATCTTAAATCTCAAAACACAAACTCTAAGGCCATTCCTTAGTGAGCTCTAATAGCCTATAAAGAAGAAATACTAACTGGCAAAAGAGTGAAGGCTCCCAGAAAGAATTTCCTCGAAAAAATGCCCGTGAGTCCCAGGATCTGGAAGTTTACGGTTTTGAGTGATTAGAAAGATCTTGGAAAGGTCTAAAAGTAAGACCCAGGATTCAATTAATCTGTGATTGGTAATATTAATAGTTACACCTGAGAGAAAAATCTACCAAGTTTTATCTGTAATTCAACAATGAGGAAATTATACAAATGAGGCACTAATCTCAACCTCAAGCCGGCTCTCTTGCGCAATTCCCTAGGTGTTGGTATTCCCTTTGAAGTTCTGTTCTTGACCCTTTTCCCTGTTACGACTGCAGCAGTGGTTGTTAAATGGCAAAATGTGTTTCCAGAAATACACTCGCAAGCACACACATTCGTTTATGTACAATTCAGGGACTATGGATACAGAAGTCTGTATGTGACCCTTGAGGATCCATTCCTGGGCAAGGCCACCCTCTCCCATACGGCTGGCCTCCATTTCTCATGGAATCTGTACCTGGGATCCATCCAGGGAATGTCTCTTTCTCTAAACCTCATCAGGTTGACCTCTTAAATATTTCTTAAATCCACCTATTTCTCTCCATCCCCACTAGCACTACCTTGGTTGAGACCCTCATTTTTCACCAGGACTACTGCAGTCACTTCTAAACTGATTTCCCAGCCACTGCTCTTGTCCCCTCCATTCGTATTCCAGAGTGATCTTGTAAAAAAACAAACAATGCAATCTGTGTGAGAACTTCCAGTGGCTTCCATGACTACAGGATAAAAGCCAAATTCCCTTGCCTGTTCTTATGTGGTTCAGTTGCTGCCGCCCACTCATGCATCCTCCGTGCCTTTGCCCCAGCCGCGCCCAACCACTAGGGCAGTGCCCACTCCCTCTTTTGAGCCTCCTTTTGTAACATGCCTGGCCCATGACAGATATTTGCTCCCTGTACGTATTTGTCTTCTCCACTACTCTACGAATTTCGTAAGAGAAGAAATCTTTACTTACTCATGCTTGTATTTCAGTATCCAGCATAGTAGTTACTCAATAAATGAGTGTTGGATTAAATAAAAGTGAGCAAAATATAGTCTGTTTCAAGGTATTTATAAATTAAAAAGGGGAAACAAGTCAAGAACACCAGTAACTGTAATGCAAGGCAGAAGCGGGTAAGTGCTGTAAAAGGTAGTTTTAAGTAAGTGGGATGGGGGCTAGAGAAAGTACTTCTTAATGTGTAGGATAGAAATTCCCTCAGATTGGCCGGGCACGGTGGCTCACACCTGTAATCTCAGCACTTTGGGAGGCCAAGGTGGGTGGATCACCTGAGGTCAAGAGTTCGAAACCAGCCTGGCCAACATAGCGAAACCCCATCTCTACTAAAAATGCAAAAAATTAGCAGCACATGGTAGCAGGTGCCTGTAATCCCAGCTACTTGGGAGGCTGAGGCAGGAGAATAGCTTGGACCTGGCAGGCAGATGTTACAGTGAACCGAGAAGACACCACTGCACTCCAGCCTGGGCAACAGAGCAAGATTCTGTCTGGAAAAAAAGAAAAAAGAAATTCCCTCAGATTACAAAATGCAATTGTTTAAGGCTGATAATGTTATGGATGGAGGTTTTTTCCCCCCTCTATTTCCCTCTATTTTCCCCACTTTCATATGTTTTTGTATTGCTCTTCCGTCATTATGAAGTTCCAACAGAACAAAGTTAGAGCACATTTCTGAAAAGGCAGGCGGAGTCTCAGTGATGACCACGGCCAAGCTGTCTCGCCTCTCTGGCCCAGCCTTGTCATCTGAAAGGCACAGGGGCTCAAAGCTGTCTTTCAGATCCTGTGCCTTATGAATCCTAGGGCATGACAATAAGGGTGAGACCCATTCCGTGGAGCTGGCTTAATGAGGCTCCATAGCAAAGCCTTCTCCCTGCTGACTTGGAAACAGGAAAGGGAGTGGGCCCAAACCTCTGTCACAGCAGCCACTGCAGCACCCCAAAGGTGTCTGACGTTTGGACGTTCTTTCAGCTTGCTGAGATTCCATTATCCTGGGTGCAGGTGTATGAGCTGCGGACTCTGGACGCATGGGGCACTGGCAGCACGAGAACAAGCAGTTCACTTCAGTGGTTCCTAAGAAACCTCCCAGGAGTATTACAGAAATGGGGATTATAAACTCTCTCAAGCCTGGAGCTTGTGAAAAGCTATGGCCAGGTTGCTGCTTCAGCTGGTGGATACCCTGCCTGGGAGGAGAGGGGGCTTTGGGTGCAGTCAAGGCGCCCCACGGGGTGTCACTGAAGTGTGAGTGTGAAGAAAGCACCCACGCCCAGCCCAGCAGAGCCCAGCGGGAAGCTGCCAGCACCTTGGCTGCCTCCTGGGGGATGCTTCCACATGGCCCCAAAGAGAACCACTGAAGAAGGGCTAGAGGGAGGCAGGGGCTGCGGCAGCACGGGCCACTGGCACACAGCGCTGAGTGCTATTTTGGGATTCTCATACTGAGCTTATCGCGACCCTGTACAGTGGGAAAAGAGCTGTGTGTCAAAGCAGAACCCCCTTCAGGGCTGCAGCTCTGGGTAAACAAGTGGAAAGGCTGAAGAGAGGCTTGCAGCAGGGAGGGAGGGGGCTGGGAAGCAGGCCGATGCTTTCAGAGACATGTTTAAAAACGACACTGAGCAAGGATGCCCCCTCCCTGTTTTAAAAATTAATTGATTAGTCCCTGTGCAGTGGCTCACACTTGCAGTCTTGCTGAGGTGGGAGGATTGCTTGGACCCAGGAGTTCGAGACCAGCCTGAGCAACATAGTGAGACCCTGTCTCTATAACAAAATTAATAAATAAAATAAGTAATCTTTTTTTTTAGAGAAGGGGTCTCACTATATTGTCCGGGCTGGCCTCAAACTCCTGGGCTCAAGTGATCCTCCTGCCCCAGCCTCTGGCGGAGTAACTGGAACTGCAGGCTCAAGCCTCAGCCCCTGGCCCCACCCTGTTTTTTTGGTTGTTGGGTGTTCTTTCTTTTCTTTCTTTCTTTTTTTTTTTTTTTTTTTGAGACAGGATTTCATTCTGTCGTCCAGGCTGGAGTGGAGTGGTGCAATCGCGTCTCACTGCAGTCTTGACTTCCTGGGCTCAGGTGATTCTCCAACCTCAGCTTCCTGAGTAGCTGGGACTACAGGCACGTACCACCATACCTGGCTGATTTTTTGTACTTTTAGTGAGATAGGGTTTCGCCATATTGCCCGGGCGAATTCATGCTGTCTTTAAAACAAAGCAAACGCTCTGAATAACTTGTCAGTTCTTTCTCTCTCTCTCCCACCAGGCCCAAATCTGTAGACACCTTTTTTTTTTTTTTTTTTTCCAGTCAGAGTGTCGCTCTGTCAACCAGGTTGGAGTGCAGTGGCATGATTTTGGCTCATTTCAACCTCTGCCTCCTGGGTTCAAGTGATTCTCCTGCCTCAGCCTCCTGAGCAGCTGAGACTATAGGCACGTACCACCACACCCAGCTAATTTTTTAGTATTTTTAGTAGAGACGGGGGTTTCACCATGTTGGCCAGGCTGGTCTCAAACTCCTGACCTCAGGTGATCCACCTGCCCCAGCCTCCCAAAGTGCTGAGATTACAGGCGTGAGCCATTGCACTGGGCCTCTGCAGACATCTTGATGGGCTAGGGAATTATTAGGAGGATTTTGCTGGGCCCATGCAGTGCCAGATAGACCCAGGTGGTGTCACTTCCCAGCTGAAATCCATCTGCTTAGCCAGCTCAGCAGGGAGGAAGGCGCGTTGGTAGGTTAATGCTGACGGCACATAAAGTGTGTGCCCTCTGAGACCTTCAGCGAGCTCCCAAACAGGCAATAGAACACAGTGGAAACTGCAGCTGCCAGGGAACAGGACACCTCTGCTTCTGTCTGTCCCCTTCACGGTGGAAGAGGCTCAGTGGCTCAGTGAATTGAAGCTAGTTACCCCGCCTTCTGGCTTAGAAAGAGGAACCTGATTTCTGGGGTACTTCTGGGTACCTTATTCATCTTTCCAGGAGCCCAGAAAGATGCGTGGAAAAGACATGAAAGGCCCATTGCTACTTAAAGAATGGCCTGCATGCATTTAGTAGATTTTACAGTCATCTTTATTAACAGGGATACTAGAGAAAGCCACCTTCCTATTTCACACCCAAGCTCTCTTCTCTTATTTCCCACATAGCCACTGCTGCCGCTGTGTGACTTACCTCAACCCTAACAGTGATGGCTTCTCCCCCAGTCACACTAGCACCCATTCCTTTTGATTGCCTTGACCAACTAGCCCTTGTGCTCAGCTCTAAACTTCCATGAGATCAGAGTTCCAGCTTCTACATCATGTATTTTTAAAATATCCTGATAATGGCTTATATGGCATGGAGCTTTAAGTAAGCATGTAATAAGTGGCTGGTGTATGGATTAATTGGTAGAGTGTTAGAGCTAAAGAAAGTAAAATAACAACAACAACAGTAATAAATTACTGTGTGTGCCAGGTACTGTCTGAAGTACCCAAATGCTTCATCTCCTTTAGTTCTCACAGTGACCCTGTGAGGTATATGCTGTTATTATTCTCTTATTCTAAAGATGGGGAAACAGACTTAGGGAAGTTAGGTAACTTGCCCTTTCTCACCAGACAGTAAGTGACAGAGCCAAGACTCCAGTCCAGGTGGCTTTGACTCCAGAAATGGGATCCATATACTGGCAAGCTCCCTATATGCTATGTTCTGTGCATGTAACCTGTCCCTGTATACAATATGCTGCCATAATGTTGGCGTGGCACTTCAGGCCAGGGAAGTGACTTGCTAGGGTCCCCCAGTTAGTGGCAGAGCTGTTGGATCTGGACTCTGGCTCCTGGCCCCTTCGCTACACCACACTGCCTCTCGAGGATTCCTGCCAGCCCGTGTCCACATTCCAGACTTATCTCCACGAGAAGCCAGGTTGGCAGCTCCGGGTCAGATGGTGGACTAGGGACTTACAGACTTACAGTCCAGTTGCCCAGGTGTGAGCCACAACCAGGCAACCAAATTTGTTCCTGCCAGGTCAGGAGGCTGAGGGTAGCCGGGCTGGGTAGCTTGTGCCTGCTGCTCCCACTCCCTATGGCCCAGCAATGGCTCCCTTCCACCAGGGCTTCTGTGGAGCCCATGGTCAAGGCCCGGGCCAGCATCCTCAGGAGTGTGTGTCCAGGTCCCACCCACATGCCTGTGGGTCCCACTGATGTGGCCAGCTCCCATTCTCTGCTACAAGTCCCAGGACAGCAGCCCTGATATACCTTGAGCCAGTCAGCTTCACGCCGATCCAGCAGCACAAGGCAATGGGAGCAGCATTAGAAAAACTATCTGGGGCCAGGCATGGTGGCTTATGCCTGTAATTCCAGCACTTTTGGGAGACCAAGGCGCGCAGATCAATTGAGGTCAGGAGTTTGAGACCAGCCTGACCAACATGGTGAAACCTGGTCTCTACTTAAAATATAAAAAATTAGCTGGGCGTGGTGGGGCTCACCTGTAGTCCCAGCTCAGTCCCACTCAGGTGGCTGAGGCAGGAGAATCACTTGAACCCGGGAGGTGGAGCTTGCAGTGAGCTGAAATCCTGCCACTGCACTCCAGCCTGGGCAACAGAGTGAGACCCTGTCTCAAAAACAAAACAAACAAAAAAGGAGGAAATACCATATAGCTTAAGTGGTTGTTTTTTTCTTTTCCAAAGTGTGGGGAGGAGGCAGAAGTGGGGGCGATGAGGAAACAAGACCACAAAACCAAGCTCTAAGCTGAACTCAAAAGAAGCCATGGGCGAAGGCAGTGGGCAGGGGGGTGATGGTGGCAGCTGTGAGAAGGGGCCCCTCTGAGCTGTGCCAGGCTGGCCTGGCCTGATGGTGGGAGCCAGGAGTGAGCAGTATTCCAAATCAGCTCTGAACACTCTGCAGGGACACAGGCTGGGGGCAGGTGCTGGCTCTGCTTGGAGCTCTCAAGAGAGAATGAGAGCTTCACTGGAAAGCGAGAAGCCAGGTTGTCAGAAAGGTGACAGCTGTATGCAGTCAATAGAGAAGAAACTCCCTGTGACTGTCCAAGACGAGGCGCTCAGGGTTGCTGCGAGGCACAGCCCTGGGTGGGGCACCATTCCCAAGGAGTTCTATAGAATACTTGGGCTCAGGATTGCTGAAAACTAGAATGGGTCAAAAGGAACTGAAAGGCTTCTTGTCCCAGTGAAATAGATGGGGAAGGCAGAAACAGACTCACATTTTATGCTGCATTTATTCCTCCATGCACTAGACTGCTGTATTTTCTCCCTCTGCCCTGCAGATACGATTTGGCTATCAAAGACCTTAAAGAAGCCTTGATTCAGCTTCGAGGGAACCAGCTGATAGACTATAAGATCCTGGGGCTCCAGTTCAAGCTGTTTGCCTGTGAGGTAAGGAGAACAGGGCCTGGCCTGGGCAGGTGGGGATCATGGCTGGATGGACAGCTGACAGTTCAGATGCACAGTGATCTGTTGACACCTCCAGGAGCTCGGAAAAGCCATTTTACCTCCTCTGCCTTGAGACTCAGATTTTCCTTGAAGAAAAGACTGAGATGGATTATTTCAGGCTCACAAGGCATTGTCATCAGTTACTTGGGGGCATACATTTTATAAATGTGAAGCGCAAAGGACCATGCAAAAATGAGCACACTGGGCTCTCTGAAGGGAGGCTGGACACGAGTGTGTTGGCTAGTGGAAATATTCATGATAATTTGCATGTTTTGTTTAGCAATTCAGATTGACAAGCTATTTGTTCAGCATTTTGCTAGCAAATCCAAAATCATGAGTTCATTGTCCATGCAGGACCTGCCAGAACCTTGCTCAGTTCTCAGGTTTATAGACCACACTCTTAACTATCCATGGTTCTTACCCCATGTATTTGATTGATACCTAAAGAGAGAGTGAGGATAATTTGGAATAAATCTGTCCCCTCTTGCTCAAAGAACAGCTCAAGGCACATATTTAGGTAAAGATTTCTGCAGAACAACTTCTTTTCTCTGTTATCAAAAGGGAGAGACATGACTGACTTTGACTTTGCAGGTTCATTTACTTTTTCCAGTTGGCCCTTCCCACCCCTCCTACTTCCAAATATATACTAGCAGTTTTGAAAACCAAAATTCCTGTAAATGTCACAGACCTTTCTTTAGAAAAATCGCTGACAAAAGTCCCCTTGCTTTAGTTTCTCAGGCACAAGAAGTCAAGTGTTCCCAGGGTCGCTCGGGGCTAATAATAGAGTTTGTAGCCACCCTCGGCCTCTGGGGACATGTGGCCCCACCTCTACTCTGCAGCAAGCTAGCAATGAACTTCACTTCTCACAGTGTGGGAAGATGGGGCTTTGCAGTGGGAATTGGCTGCCATTTGACCAGCTTCTCCAGTAGGGTTTCTTAGTCGTAGCTCTGTTAATGTGTTGGACCAGACAATCTTGTATTGTGGTGGAAGCGAGAGGGGTTGTGGTGCATCCTGTGCATTGTGGGAACTTTGACAGCATCTCTAGTGTTTAGATGCTAGTAGCACTGTCACCACCACTCCCCATCCAATGTGACAGCTAAAATACCTCCAGACATTGACGATAAGCCAATGACAGCCACTTATACAGATTAAAAAGTTGGGGGACAAGTGGCTCTAGAAAAAGGATTATGTCACAGCAGCATCAAAGTACAATTCCGTGGGAGGAATGTTTCCCCTGGAGCTGGGGTTAAAATGGCTCTGGGAGGACAGAAAATACTAAGTGACCCTCTCTGCAAGTAAAGCTGAACTTTCCAGGGTCTAAGGCCTTCTTCGTCACATGGGACCTTCTAGTCATTTCCCTACTTATAATCCTTCTCTTCCTGATGTGGTATGATCCTGGCTTCTGAGAATCACATTATTATGTTTGAAGAGTGTCAAGGTTATTCTCATCATCAGTTCATAAAGACTGATTGCAGGAAAATGTCTTAAGAGAAGGCAGCTGAGAACCAAATAGGAAGTTTTAAATGATCTGAGTTCTTTCTTTCTGCACACAAGGTCGGGAGTGGGCTGGAGAAGCCAACGAGTTCAGAAGGCAGTAGTAGCTCACTGACTCTCAGAAATAGGCCTGAAAGGAGTCCAGATTCCACTTCTGGGGTTCATCCTGGCCCCCACCATTCAGCACCAGCCGCTAATGCCACAGAAACACCAATCCTGCCACCTGTCTGAGTTTGGCAAGTTCACGTCGTTGTTGGCAGGAGGCCTCAGTTCGTCGCTGCATGAACTTCTCTCTAGGGTTGCCTAAAGTCTTGTCATGACATGGCAGCTGGCGCCTCTGAGAGCGAGTGACCCAAGGGCAAGACAGAGTGTCAATGTCTTTTATCATCTAGCCTCCAATGTCACACCCCCTCATTTCCATATGTCCTATTTAAAACATTTCTTTCAGTCAAGCCATTTTTTTAGATCTTGGTAATGCATCCAAACGATTATTTGATTCTGTGTGTATATTGTGAAGCATAATAATGAACACTCCAGAACCACAGCCCAACTCAACACCTGGAAAAGTATGACTACTGTTGCATTTACCATTCCCTCCCCACCCCGGGCGAAGGTGCCCCTGGCTTCTGGGCTAACCTCTGTCTTCTGGGTTCAAGCAATTCTCCTGCTTCAGCTTCCCGAGAAGCTGGAATTACAGGTGCCTGCCACCATGCCCAGCTAATTTTTGTATGTTTGGTAGAGACAGGGTTTCTCTGTGTTGGCTAGGCTGATCTCGAATTCCTGACCTCAAGTGATTCACCCATCTTGGCCTCCCAAACTGCCGGGATTACAGGCGTGAGCCACTGTGCCTGGCCTGTGTTGCTACATTAGTCTTTTACTCACATGGTCTGGGCCAGGTTCAGCTGGTGCTGGTACAGGAGGTTGCATCTTGATCCGTCTTCCTGCCCTGTACCTGTCCAGTGTTTCAGCCTAGGCGCAGTGGCAGGAGCTGGACTGGAAGGCCACACACCTGTATTTTATTCCCAACCCTGTGTCTGCCTCTAGAAGGAGCCTTGAGCAAGTCACTCTTTCACTAAAGCAACTCACACTAAAACAGCACAATTCTTCTTCCTCTTTTTTAACCGGTTTGAATACACTGTATACAATAGTTCTTGTCCGTTCCTAACCTATTTGGTTGTTAGAAGAGTACACATGATGTTGCATTTATGCATTCCATGGTGTTTTCTCAACAACATGTTTGTGTTTGATGTACCTCAATAGCAAGACTAACTGCACTATATTTTAGATATTCCCAGGAGAGCTGAGGAAGGGAGAAAGGCTACCAGCAACACTCCCGGACTACACGTGTGAGCCCTTCCCCGGCACCTTGATTGGGAGCAGTCTCAAATTTTATGTTGCGGTCTGTACTTTTCTAGGTGTTATATAACATTGCTTTCATGTATGCCAAGAAGGAGGAATGGAAAAAAGCTGAAGAACAGTTAGCATTGGCCACGAGCATGAAATCTGAGCCCAGACATTCCAAAATCGACAAGGCCATGGAGTGTGTCTGGGTAAGCGTATTGGTGATGCAGGTGGGGAGAGGATTTCACTGCATTCTCATTTGTCTCAGAGGACATGCCATTGAGAAGCCATAAAAGGGGTGCTTTTACTTTCTGTGAGTCTGGGTAACACAGATGTTCGGGTATAGTTCCACTTACGATCTTGAATCTGTGCTGAGAACCTGAGGCCTAGAGTATGGGATGGCAGAGGCCTGGCAGCACACCGCCCTCGCAGTGGGGCTCCTGGGCAATGCAGAACAGGATACTGGATGCTGGAGCGGCGCTGCACAGACTGTAAGCACTGAGAGGGCAGACACCATGTCTGCTGGATCACCACTGAGTCCTCACAGCCTGGCACAATGCTAGGCACATAACAGCTCTCAGCAAAAATGTTTTGTTTTGTTTTGTTTTGAGATGGAGTCTCACTCTGTTGCCCAGCATGGAGTGCAGTGGTATGATCTCGGCTCACTGCAGCCTCCGCCTCCTGGGTTCAAGCAATTCTCCTGCCTCAGCCTCCTAAGTAGCTGGGATTACAGGCGCATGCCGCCATGCCTGGCTAATTTTTGTATTTTTAATAGAGATGGGGTTTGCCATGTTGGCCACGCAGGTCTCGAACTGCTGACCTCCGGTGATCTGCCCACCTTGGCCTCCCAAAGTGCAGGAATTATAGGCGTGAGCCACCACGCCTGCCCAAAAAATGTTTTGATTATGTGAATCAGTGATAAAAATTATCCATCGTTCAAGCATATTCGTGAATAAGGCTAGCTTTAAATCTGATTTTTAAAACACAGAGAAGAGGACTCAAGTCAGTCTTTATATGCCTATCCTCGTCAGCAGACACTCATCCAAGGGAACACTCTCATGAGCCTCGCCCAATCCCGGGCCAGCCTCGTTGCGGTGGTGCCGTCTACACCATTAGAGAACCCCACGGACACCACACAGAGAGGGAGAGGAGCAGTTCCTCTGGGAAAAGAGGGTGCTGGGCATATAACAGCAAACAACGTCCACGTGGCCTCGCAGCAGAAGGTGGTATTCAAACCAAGGGTTCCTACCTGAACACCCTAGAGTAATGACAACACTCATTTGGAAAAAGTGCTTCTATGTGGTTATCTCAATACATTCTTGCATCTATTCACTGAGGGAGGCAGGACAAGCATCGTCACCCCATTTTCAGATAAGGAAATGCTACGTTTTCTGTGTTACAGAAGCAGAAGCTGTACGAGCCAGTGGTGATCCCTGTGGGCAGGCTGTTTCGACCAAATGAGAGACAAGTGGCTCAGCTGGCCAAGAAGGATTACCTAGGCAAGGCGACGGTAGGTGTCCCCTGAGTCTCCTGTGGCCTGGGCCATGTGGAGCAAGGTGGGAGGGACTCTTGAGAAGAGGGCAGCCTCCTTGTGGCTCTGTCCCTGGGATGGCAACAAGAGACTTCTTTATAGGACAGAGGTTTGGCTGAAAGATAGGCAACCACTTCTAGTTTATTTTCTCCAGGCTGCTCCCATTCCTCCCTTCCAGCTTGACCCTGGGTGAGAGCCACAGGGTTCCCCACAGGATGCTGAGTCTTGGGGACTGAGCCAGTGGAGGGAAAACATAGCCATGAGGAGCTCACTAAATGTGAAGAGAAGGCCGGGCAGGGTGGCTCATGCCTGTAATCCCAGCGCTTTGGGAGGCTGAAGTGGGAGGATCACTTGTGGCCAGGAGTTTGAGACCAGCCTAGCTAGTGGAGAGGCTGAGGCGAAAGGGTCGCTTGAGCCCAGGAGTTCAAGGTTACAGTGAGCTATGATTGCACCACTGTACTCTAGCCTGGGCAACACAGTGAGACTCTGTTTCTAAAAAATAAAAATAAAAATAAATATGGAAAGAACATGTTGGGGAAAGAGATCAGCATGGGATCCTCTTGGATTAATGCTCCTTGTAGTTCACGTGTTAGTGGGCTGAGGAGTCTTTCCCCACTTCCACAGCCCTGTGTTTAGACTATGTCTTAAATTGGACTTCTTCTAAATCCAGGTCTTGGCCGGGTGTGGTGGCTCACGCCTATAATCCCAGCACTTTGGGAGGCCGAGGCAGGTGAATTATGAGGTCAGGAGTTCAAGACTAGGCTGGTCAACATGGTGAAACCCCATCTCTACTAAAAATACAAAATTAGCCAGGTGCTGCGGTGCATGCCTGTAGTCCCAGCTACTTGGGAGGCTGAGGCAGGAGAATCGCTTGAACCTGGAAGGTGGAGGCTGCAGTGAGCTGAGATTGCGCCACTGCACTCCAGCCTGGGCAACAGAGCATGACTCTGTCTCAAAAAAAAAAAAACAAAAAAAACACAAAAAAGGGTAATTTGACGTTATACAAATTGCACCTCAATAAAAACATTTGTTTTTAGAGAGGAGAAAGCAAGCCTCTGTTAGCAGGGGTGGGGTGAATACTCGTTTCCTCAGTTGCTGAAATCCTAATCCAGAGGATCAGGAATCTAATCCTCAGTTACTGTCCACGTCTGAAATCAGACTCAAGTGAGAACCGGTCTAGGGCATGAGCAAGGAGGGAGACCCAGAAGAATGGAAACCTTGTTGGCAGAGCCTCACACCCTCCTGTCCTTGATTTCAGGTTGTGGCGTCTGTAGTGGATCATGACAGTTTCTCTGGGTTTGCCCCTCTGCAACCACAGGTGAGGCAATCCTGACCTTCTCCATGGACCTAGGTCTCAAGAGCTTTCTGTGAAGCATTCGATTCGAGAGACTATGTGTGCTGAGCTGCCTTATTGAAAGGGCTCCTTCAAGTGGCCCCCGGTGCAGCTGAGGGATCTGCCTGCCCTCTCTCAGTCCTGGGTTCCATGGCTGGTAAGGAAATAAGGCAGTGTCAGGCTTCACCCCAAGTCCTCTGAAGCTAACTCTCCTGCTTCCCCACAAATGCCAGTCTTCACGTCTCTAAAGAGATCTGCTGATACTCTCTCTGAAGCCTCAACCATTCTCTCAGGAAGGTGAAACACAAGCTATGGAATGCTTGTTAACAAAGCCACTTCTTGAGTACTGGGGCAAGAGGGGAACCCTGTGGGGCCTGGGTCTCAGGTTTGGGCTCTCCTGGCTCTACCCATCTGCTCATGTGCAGGCGTTTCCTTCGGGAACACAGGCAGGGCGCTGAGAGTGAACCCTTTTTCTGTCCAAACTGGGCTTGAAGAGGTGGGCTCACATGAACTGGATGACAGTGGATCTAGAAATGCAGACAGAGATTCCTTGTGAAGGGAAGAGGGGAAAACGCATTGAGGAACATAGGAACTCTGTGGCAATGAAACTGTGATGGTGAAGAGCATTGGTCAGCACCAGCAGAGGGCGGGTTTTCTGAGCAGGGGCAGGTATGTTCCAGATCTAGATTCCTTGATCTCTTTCTTCACAATAAAGCTGATGAAAGCCTTGCTGAAGTCCCTTGAGCTTCAGTTCAGCCAGAGGCCATGAAGGGAACACAGCCCAGGTCACTGGATCCCATGGTATTCAGTGTAGAACAGGGGAGGAGATTCTTGCCCAGTCAGTGGAATCCTGTGTCAAGTTTAAATACTCAGAAGTGGCCAGGCGCAGTGGCTCACGCCTGTAATCCCACCATTTTGGGAGGTTGAGGTGAGCAGATCACTTGAGGCCAGGAATTCCAGACCAGCCTGGCCAACATGGTGAAACTCCCATCCCTACTAAAAACACAAAAATTAGCAGGGTGTGGTGGCACATGCCTGTAATTCCAGCAACATGGGATGCTGAGGCAGGAGAATCACTTGAACGAGGGAGGCAGAAGTTGCAGTGAGCCAAGATCACACCACTGCACTCCAGCCTGGGCGACAGAGTGAAACTCCATCTCAAAAAAAAAAACAAAAAAAAAATTTAAATTAATTTTAAAATACTCAGAAGTGTCATGTGACATAGTAGACATTAATTACAGAACAGAGCTTCTGGAAACTCTCCTGGGAAAAGGACAGAGCTCAAGGTCAAAGCATTCTTGTGACACCATGTTGCTGTGTGACTGCTAACCTCCAGAAACTAGCTCTGGCTCAAAATGAATTGCTGTGCTAGTGAAACCTACACCTGGGGAGCTGGTGGGAGGTGTTATTTCCCAGTGTTTAGTCAGGGTGACTGTGCCCCCTTCCTAGACAGTGTTCCCATCAGTCAGAAATGCATTATTTGATTTTCTGGTCTGAAAGAATGCTCAAATTACCATTAGCCATTTGTTGTCTCTCCCCTGCTTTCCCTCATTGCCTTTTCCATTTTCACTTCTCCTGAACATTCAATAGGCAGCTGAGCCTCCACCCAGACCGAAAACCCCAGAGATCTTCAGGTAAGTTAGATTTAAATCCATATGCAGAATATCTAAACTCCAAGCCTGAACTGATGGCAAGAGAGGGAGGGAAGAAGATGAAGCTGGGGTCAGAGTCTAAATCCTGTGGAATTTTCTAGAATGTCAGGTTTCTTCTAGAATGTCAGGCTTGAAAGGAATGTTTAGAAGAATGTCTTCTAGAATGTCAGGCTAGAAAGGAATGACATGTGGGGATGGGAGTCTTGACCATGGTGGAGCTGGCCATCAGGGCCTGGCTGCAGCTACATGGTTCCCAATGGCCCTCTGTCCATGTACACAGCCACCCACATGGCAAGGGGTTGTTGCTGAGGGGCAGTGGTGTCCTGTGGAACATAGCTACCCTGGGGACCAGGATGCTGACCTCACATTGGAGATCAGTTTCGCATTGGCTGCGGTCCCCTCTGATGGGGGGAAGGCCAGAGCTCTCCGGAGTCAGGAATGTAGAATGGCATCCTTTTTCCTGTGTAGGCGTTTTCCACTCCCTATCGGCACATGCTTTCTGAAGAAGTAAAGAGGAAGGACTCAAGAAAAGGAAGTCCTTCTTCTGTAAGATGAAAAACAAAGGGTGTCATAACCTACAGCTTTCTTAAGAATTCTCTCGAAGTGATGAAGCAAGCCTGGTCCTCCCACCCAAAAAGGAGGTTTTAAAAAGTGATTGGCCAGGCGTGGTGGCTCATGCCTGTAATCCCAGCACTTTGGGAGACCGGGGTGGGCGGATCACTTGAGATCAGGAGTTCGAGACCAGCCGGGCCAATGTGGCAAAACCCCATCTCTACTAAAAATACAAAAATTAGCTGAGTGTGGTGATGCGTGCCTGTAATCCCAGCTATTCGGGAGGCTGAGGCAGGAGACTCACTTGCACCTGGGAGGCGGAGGTTGCAGTGAGCCAAGATCACGTCGCTGCACTCCAGCTGGGGCAACGACCAAGATTCCGTCTCAAAAAATAAAAATAAAGCTAAAAAGTGACAAAAGTACCAAAGCAACTACAAAAATGAGGGGCTGGATGAACTCATTCCTAAGCTCCCTGTCAGCTCAAGGGCCTGTATCCCCTACAGGAATAGACACGATGTCTGGAAACAAGGAAGGGCTGAGGGGAAAGTAACAGAGTGGGGAGTAAAGGGAGGGAAGCCTGAAACCTGAACACCAGCCTCTCAATCACACGTTCCAAAGTGACGCCAATCAGAGCCTCAGAGCCTAAAAGCATGAAGTCAGACTTAAGGGAACCGACACTGCACCACAGCAGCTGGGCAGTCTCAGAGCCCTCTATGTGCCTCCCTCACGCTCCCTGTCACCTACCCTGCTCACCGTCTCCCTACCCTGGCCCAACACTGGCTCTAGGTGGTTTCTCCTTCCTCCTCTCCCACTGGTCTTTCTGGCCCAGCTGGCTCTCACCTGACTTCCGCTTTGTGCTGTTGCCCTGACCACAGTCACCTGATCCACCCCAGCCCAGCCTTGGGAGCTGGCCAAGATGACCCAGCCAGGGACCTTCCTCCTCAGAGGGGAAGGGAGGGCAAGGATTGTAAGTCCTCACTAGTGTGTGGGGTTTTTGCTTTTATTCTTGTCCCTCTGCATATATGGTTATGAGCAGGTGTACACCAGTTTCTTACCGAGACCTCTCGGGAGCCCAGGCAGGCTCAGCGTCACCTCGGCAGTTGCAGTCAGATGTGGAGTTAGAGCCAGGCTGGAGCCAAGTCCCTGGCTCCAAGTTCACTGTGTTTGCGCCACGGCACTGTGTGAGGGGATGTGGGCTGGATCTTGTGTCTACCCTCTGCAGGGCTCTGGAAGGGGAGGCTCACCGTGTGCTGTTTGGGTTTGTGCCTGAGACACAAGAAGAGCTCCAGGTCATGCCAGGGAACATTGTCTTTGTCCTGAAGAAGGGCAATGATAACTGGGCCACCGTCATGTTCAACGGGCAGGTATGCAGAGGATCAGGGGGTGGTGCGACGGGCGTGGGATCCTGGCAGCAAATGCAGTCTTTCTGTGGAGCAGTATCTGCTGCCTTCTTTGCAGACCGATCAAGTTCTTTCGTCTGTTCATCCTCCCTTCCCCAGGACTCTGGGCTGTTCTGTGGTGTGGGTACTGATGAGCACATCTTTATTTTTTCCTTTCTGATTCTGTGGTGCTGCACTGCAGAAGGGGCTTGTTCCCTGCAACTACCTTGAACCAGTTGAGCTGCGGATCCACCCTCAGCAGCAGCCCCAGGTAATGTGATGCCAAGGCCTGACCCATTTCCTCTCACCATTTAGAGATCTCTCCCTGGAGGGGAGAAGAGCAGTGTAAAAGAGGTACTGTCGGGACCCCTGGAGAAAGACTCACTACTCTTGAGCCCGCCTTGAGATGGCACCAGCTACCCAGAGCTGAACCTGGGAATGAGGGGAAAAAAGCCCAGGTGTGCTAAGTTGGAGGCATCTGTAGGTCCCATTGGGCCCCCCACCTCCGTGACTCTTCCTGGTCAGAAGTGACTTGGGAAGCAAAGCCTACAGTGTATGAGGGGGTTAGGTCTTCCCAGGTGTGTCTGCTTCACCTGGAAGAATAGTCAATGTGTTGGCTGGTACAATGCCATTAGAAATAAAATGAGGCCAGGTGCAGTTGCTCATGCCTGTAATCCTAGCACTTTGGGAGGCTGAGGTGAGAGGATCACTTGAACTCAGGAGTTCGAGACCAGCCTGGGCAAAATAGAGAGATGCCACTTCTATACAAATAAAAATAATAAAATGAGATCTGCCTTAGAGCTTTGAATCAGAGTGGGCCTTGCCAGCCACTGCTTCTAAACTGCTGCTACTCCCTTCCTCACACTTCAAAAGTTTTGTCCTTCTGCCAGGCCTAGAGAGCTGTCTTTATCAGATCTGAGCATCCCTGTAAGTGACTCAATGGCAGTGGGGCCTCTCTCTAGACTGTGCAACCAGTTGTATATAAGCTCAGCCCTCCCTGGTCAGAGTCACCCTATCCAGATGCTTTGAAAAGCTTCAAATGCCATGCAAACGAGAAGTGGAATTTTTCCTTTCTCAATGCCTTCTGCAGTGGAGACAGGAGCTCAGTCCTCCCCCATGTCCAGTGGATTTCCAATATGGCTGAAAGAGATGCTAAAGCGGCAAGGGCCTTTTAGCGGGTTAGGATTCTTCTTTCTACTATGATTTTCATTTTCATCAGGCCAACCTTGCCTCCTCTTTTGGCCAGCATTTCCTTCATCTTCCCCAAATGTCACTACCATTCCAACTTTTAGGGAGTTATTTGCATCTGGCTCCTTTTCATGGGGTCTCTGTAGGGGCGTCTCCCCACATCCACCCCTGCCTGGGAACTTTGAATGAAGGTTCTGACCATCACTCCCTGTTGCCTTCAGGAGGAAAGCTCTCCGGAGTCCGACATCCCAGCTCCTCCTAGTTCCAAAGCCCCTGGAAGACCCCAGTTGTCACCAGGTGAGTGGCCCTGGAGCAACACCCTAGGTCTGGGCACAGGAGCATGCCAGGCTGCTTCCTGAGTTCCTCTCCCCGCCTTCCAGGAAATTCTGGTTTCTTCTTCTCCCAATATGCCACTCAGCTAATGACCACGCAGCTCCAGAACCCTCCTTTCCTGCACCACCCACCCACCCCAAACATGAAATCAGTGCCCTGTCTCCCTGCCTTCTGCAGAACACTCATGGGGCTTGGGTGAATACAGCTGGTTCCTGAGTGACTCACGTAGTCACCAAACCCCTTGATCGTTAGGTACTGAAACCATATCTCAGGAAGAAAAATTGAAGTAACTATACATGCTTACCTCAGAGGGGCATGGAGTGACTGTTTTCAAATGTCTGAGGCACTGTATCTGGAAAAGAAATTGCTCTGTGGAGCCCTGAGACTGAACAGAGAACCAGTGGGCAGATGTGAAACGGAAACGTTCTCTCCGAAAGGCTGTTTCCTAGTGTGGAGGGGGCTGGCTTGGGAAGTGATGGGCTTTTTATCACTTACGCACTTGAAGCCGATTCTGGATAAGTGCTTGGTAGAGACGCACAGAGTGAGTGGCCGGCCGGATTCTAGATCAGTGACTGCCACACGTGCCTGATCATCAGAATCACTCAGCATGCCCTTCCCCCATTTCTATTTTGAAAAGTGTCCAACCTACAGAAAAGTTGACAGTAGAATACAGTAAACATCAGAATATCTTTCACTTAAACTCACCAACTGTTAACATTTTGCACCATGACCTCGCCCTGCTCCATTCTATTTTTTTACCCCGAGCTAGTTGAAAAAAAGTTACAGACTCGTGACACTTCACCCTATACAGCTGCAAAAACACAGTCTCCTGCATAATCACAATAGAATCACGGTATCTAGGACACTAAACATTCGTATGATAACATTATATAATGCATATTCCATATTCAAATTTCTCCCATTGCTCCTGCTCAATGTCCTTGACAGCTTTTTTGTTATCTTTTGTGTAGAGGCTCATCAAGGATCACATATAAACCTAGGAAGATTTTGTGAATACAGGGTCCTAGGCTTTGGGCTCTGATTTTTTAGGACTGGAATGGGGCTCAGGAATTTGTATTTTAGAAAAAAACTTCCCATGTGATTGTAATGATCAGCTAGGTTTGAGATCAGTGGTCTTTTCCGTCATGTACCCCCTATGGTAAATATCTTCATGCATGCTTCTCTTACATAAATTATATTAGATTAATATATTAAATTAATAAACTTTAGGAAACATACACAAAAATAAAGAATAAGATGAGGATCAGTGGTTCTAATAGTTCTTCCTGTGGCCTCTGGCTCACCTTGCACTCCTGATTTTCATTGCTTTGGATCCTGTGGGTTTAATTGACCTTTGGGATCCCCGCTAACCTTGTGGATTGGTGAGGATACGCTGGTCCTTTGATAATTACCTATAGGCTCCCTAGAAGCAGAGACCAAGTTTGTTCATGTGTTCATGACCTTCATGCTTCCCCAAGGTGAGACCTCCCCACAGTTTACTAAGGTTAATAATTGCCCCACAGATTAAAGGGTAAGAGGTTGGGGGCCCTATTTGAAGAGGTTTCATCTGTGTGTAGCAGGGGCTGGCTAAGTGTGTTCATTCACCATCTTCTTTTGTTTTACTCCCTACTTTTTCCATTCAGGTCAGAAACAAAAAGAAGAGCCTAAGGTAACATTTTTCCCTCGTACTGTTTCAAGTGGTAGAAGATAGGATGGCTTGGGCTATCAACCACAGACGTGTCTGTCTGGGTTATAGGAAGAGCCCCAGTGGAAGGGTCGAACCAGTTGCTACCTTACAGGGTCCATGGGCTAGGGACCCTCTTGACAGCCTCCTCCACTATCATGTACACACTTCCTACTACCCAAGCTAGTGGGCCAGATCTTGCTCAGTAGGAATTCCTGTCCAAGCAAGGGTGGGGCTAAACGACCTCTGGAGGCCCTTTTGGCTACTATGAAACCAGTTACTTATTGGCCTCTCCCCTGCTGCATGGGGTACCCCCTGTGCCAAATCACCAAGCCTCAGTGATACAGGATGTTGAGAGAAAGCCTCAGACACTCAGGAGTTCCCTTTGCTTCCTCCCCACTCAGGAAGTGAAGCTCAGCGTTCCCATGCCCTACACACTCAAGGTGCACTACAAGTATACGGTAGTCATGGAGACTCAGCCTGGACTCCCCTACAGCCAGGTCCGGGACATGGTGTCTAAGAAACTGGAGCTCCGGCTGGAACACACTAAGCTGAGGTGAGTTCCATGCAGGCAGCTGTGAGGGGAACAGTGGGGACCTTGTGCTGGCCTGGAGGAGGGAAGAGGAGGATGGTTTTTGTATGATGTTCTTTGACTGGATTCTTACTCATTATCCCCACCCAGCTATCGGCCTCGAGACAGCAATGAGCTGGTGCCCCTTTCAGAAGACAGCATGAAGGATGCCTGGGGCCAGGTGAAAAACTACTGTCTGACTCTGTGGTGTGAGAACACAGTGGTGAGTGCAGTGAAGGGCATCTAAAGTTCCATTTCCACTGAGCCACTTCCTCAACAATTTGACATTTATCAAGCACCTTCTGTGTACCAGGCACTATGTGTGGTTTTGGGGATATGGTGGGTAACAAGTCACAGCTCTGCCTCCCTTTTACCTGCATCCTCACCCCATTTGCAGCAGGGAGAGGGTTTCTCACAAGAGAAAAGCAGGCCCAGCAGGACAGGAGCTCACAGAAAGCCTCCTGCCCCTCCATTGGCTCCGTGCCTGACTGTGTCAAACATCCCATCCATCATTGTCAAACAAGGTTGGAATGAAGTCATAGCTTAAGGCTCAGCTCATAGCCATTCTTCACCTTCTTAAGTTTTCTTTTCTTTTTTTTCCTTCCTTCCTTCCCTCCCTCCTTTCCTTCTTTTCCTCCATCCCTCCCTCCATACCTCCCTTCCCTCCCTTTTCTTTCTCTTTCTTCTCTTTCTTTCTTTTTCTTTTTCCTTCCTTCCCTCTTTTTTTTCTTTTTTCTTTCTTTCTCTTTCTTTCCTTTTCTTCTCTCCTCCCTTTTCTTTTTTTCTTTTTCTCTCTTGCGTTGTTTGCTCTCTCTGTCTCTCTCTTTCATCTTGCTCTGTCACCCAGGCTGGAGTGCAGTGGCACAATCACAACTCACTGCAACCTCTGCCTCCCAGGCTCAAGCAGTCCTCCCACCTCAGCCTCCCGAGTAGCTGGAACTACAGATGTGCACCACCACACACAGCTACTTTTTAAAATGTTTTGTTTACAGTATATATAGTCTCACTATACTTCCCAGGCTGGTCTCAAACTCCTGGGCTCAAGCAATCCTCCCACCTTAGCCTCCCAAGGTGTTAGGACTGCAGGTGTGAGCCACTGCACCTGGCCAACCTTCTCAAGTTAACATGAGGAAGAACACTTTCACACGAGGGTGAAAGAAAATAGCATTTATTTCACCAAGAGATAATTTGGGTAACACCCTATTAACAGCAAGTATCTACTGAGAACTTCCCATGTGTCAGATACTGTGCAAAGTGCATTTTTTTTTTTTTTTTTGAGATGGAGTCTTGCTCTATCGCCCAGGCTAGAGTGCAGTGGCTCGATCTTGGCTCACTGCAACCTCCGCCTCCCGGGTTCAAGCAATTCTCTGCCTCAGCCTCCCGAGTAGCTGGGATTACAGGTGTCCGCCATCACTCCTGGCTAATTTTTATATTTTTAGTAGAGACAGGGTTTCACCATCTTGGCCAGGCTGGTCTCAAACTCCTCACCTCGTGATCCACTTGCCTTGGCCTCCCAAAGTGCTGGGATTACAGGCGTGAGCCAATGTGCCCAGCTGCAAAGTGCATTCTGTGTGTTAGTTCTTACAATCTTCATAACTCTGTGAGGTAGATATTATTTTCTCATTTTATAATTTAGGAAACAAGGCAAAGAGAGGTCACGCAACTTGACCAAGATTAAATAGCTGGTTAGTAGTGGAGTCGGACTCAAGCAGATGTTTTGATTCCAGAGCCTGCCTCTATTCCTAACTACCCTGCTGTATTGATGGTTCCAGGGCACGTTATCTTATTAGCCTGAGGTCTTATTAGCCTGAAGTCTGACTTCCAAGTAAGAACAATGGGAGTCAGATGAAAAATTAGAGGCTAGAAGCATTCATAGAAGCAACAAGGTAACACTCCAACTCCGTCTGTTGGTCTTTAGGGGAAAAAATTGTCATTTCTTTTTATTGTTGACATTAATTCCCTCCCCCAACTCTAGACCCAGAAAACCACCCATCTGCCTTCTGTAAATATACTTTTTCCTTTTACATAATTTCATGCAAGTGGATTGTATAGTGCGTGTTTAGTCTTTTTGTTTCACTGGTCTCATCCTTTTGATTGCTAAATGGTACTCCACTGTATGGATACTCCATTCCGTTTATCTGTTCACCTGCTGGTGGACATTTGGGTTGTCTGCTAGTGACATTCTTCAACAAACACTTGCTGAGCGCCTAGGGCTCTGTAGCTAGGCAGGCACATGAAGCCTCATGTTGTGTAAACTGACGGGGGTTCACAAATGGACGTACTGTGTTATGGAAGCACGTGGTGTACTATCTAACCCAGAAATGCTGGAGGGAAGTGGAACAGGTAGGAGTTGTCTTCCTGAAGAAAATGCTGCTGAGATCATCTTGAAGCTTCACCGTAAAACAATAAATAAGAAATTAGTGAGGTAGAGGAGGAAAGGATGCATTTTACAGATGGAAAGGAACCCCATAGAAGTCAGCATAGTGGGTAAAGGGGCTCAGTGTTACTACTGAGGATGCAATGGGGAGAGTGGTGGGAGACGGGCTGGAAAGGCAACATATCATGGAAGGCCTTGTACACTAGGATGCTGCTGTGAGCAGGGAAGAAAGTCAGGTCTTGCTTTGAAAGAATGGTTATGAGGTATATGAGCAAGGCAGGGACTGAGCTAGGCTAGCCAGTTCTTCCCGATGAACCAGCTCCCATCCAGTCCTGAGGCTGGAGAGAGCTCCAGATACAGCATTAATGAGGCCAGTCTCCACTGACCAAAGCTGTTAATTAGGGCTGTTTCAAAAGTTTCAGCTCTCCTATTCACCTCACCTGTTTTTCTGACTTTGCATTTTTAGGCTGTTGCATTTGCAGTTACACTGGTGCAGGGAGTATCATATGAAACAGTTCATACATGAATCCTTGGGAAAGTTACCATTTTCTACCTACAAGTGGATTTGGAGATGGTAGAAATGAGCAAGTGGGAAATCTATTCTGGCTCATCCAGGCCCAGAGCCACAGTAGGAGGCAGAGTCCTTCCTGCAAACCTCACCCTCGCAGCTGGGCTGAGGCTTCTGTTTAAAGCAAGGGGTTCTTTGCTAGATTCTCACTCAAATCAGAGACAAATGTCTGCTGGAAAAGAAAAAAAACAAAGTGGGAGAGGAAGAGTGAAAGAGAACGAGCCTAGAAAGGGGCAGTGTATAAACCTGTTTTAAGGTATCTTCCCCGGTCAGAAAATTGCCTTCAGGAAATACGGCCACTGGGGATGAGACTCCCTGGTGTCTCTGGCTGAGACAAAAGGCCCCAGGACCTGGGGTAAGAGTGAGTGTGAGTGTAAGGGGTCTCTTGGAAGTCTGAAAGGTCACGCTAGGTTTTCCAACTGTCTTTGGATTAACCCCTTCAGCATCTTTTTATTTTTATTTTTTTTTTTTGAGACGGAGTCTCGCTCTGTCACCCAGGCTGGAATGCAGTGGCCGGATCTGAGCTCACTGCAAGCTCCGCTTCCCGGGTTTACGCCATTCTCCTGCCTCAGCCTCCCGAGTAGCTGGGACTACAGGCGCCCGCCACCTCGCCCGGCTAGTTTTTTGTATTTTTAGTAGAGACGGGGTTTCACCGTATTAGCCAGGATGGTCTCGATCTCCTGACCTCGTGATCCGCCCGTCTCGGCCTCCCAAAGTGCTGGGATTACAGGCTTGAGCCACCGCGCCCGGCCAGCATCTTTTTAAAAAGATTCTTCCTAGAAGGAGTTTTGCTCTAAATGTGAACTACTTCACTTAAACTTTTTTTTAATTAAAAAATTTTCCTTTGACAGGAGCTTCAATCTATTTGGTGGCTACATGTAGCCAACCCTCTTAAAACTCCCAACAATCTTTCTGCAATTTAATCCAGGCTCAGGAGTCACTGCTGAATGTTCTTTATCACTATCCATTATTCTCGGAGGCAGCAAGGCAGGTTTTCACTCGCTAGGAGAAAGAAAACGGGCGCAGTGGCTCATGCCTGTAACCCCAACACTTTGGGAGGCTGAGGCAACATGGTGAAACCCCGTCTCTACTGAAAATACAAAAATTAGCTGGGTGTGGTGGTGCACACTTGTAGTCCCAACTACTTGGGAGGCTGAGGCAGAATTGCTTGAACCCAGGAGGCAGGGGTTACAGTGAGCTGATATCGCACGACTGTACTCCAGTCTGGGTGACAGAGTGAGATTCTGTCTAAAAAAAAAAAGAGGCCTGGTGTGGTGGCTCACGCCTGAAATCCTAGCACTTTGGGAGGCTGAGGTGGGCCAGATCACCTGAGGTCAGGAGTTTAAGACCAGCCTGGGCAACATGGTGAAACCCCATCTCTACTAAAAATACAAAAAAAAAAAAAAAAAAAAGAAAAGAAAATGAACTACCATTTATTAAGCATCTACTCTATGCCGGAACACTTACCATTAACCAAGTCTAAATATTTTTACATATTTAGAAGAGTACTGCCACAGAGTAAGTGTTCACTAAATGCCAACTACTATTATTCTACGTCATCTCATTGAATTCTTCTAGCCTCAATTTCAGGTGAGGTAACTGAGGTTCTGAGAAGTTACACTGCTTGCTTAGGGACACAGAGCTGGTAAGCAGTGGAGGTGGGACACAAACCTTGGTCTGTGGACTCTCTAGGGCCATTTCCACCTCATTGTACTGCCTCTCAACAAAGACAATATACCAAGGTTCAACAAACAGCATTAAGAAGCTACAACTTGTAACACTCGGTACATACAAGCCTAGCAGCATTTCTAATGTTGATTTGTTAAATTCTATGATTTACATCTCTAGAAACTGCATCCTTCTCCTTCATTTGTGAAGCAAAAGTGACCATAATGTGGAAGAAGTCTAAGACCAGAAGTCTAAGATGTATAAGAAATGTTGTTACAGATAAAAGAAGTATGGCATTGTGCAGTGGTTTTCAAACTTTAGCAAGTATCAGAACTCCCTAGAGGACTTAAAATACAGATTGCGGCTGAGGCGGGTGGATCATGAGGTCAGGAGATCGAGACCATCCCGGCTAACACGGTGAAACCCCATCTCTACTAAAAATACAAAAAAAAAAAAAAAAAAA